>NC_139539.1:1016679-1174179 GCF_965153285.1 Podarcis tiliguerta | reverse complement strand
CCTGGTTTACATTTAAAGCTGAATTTACCACATCTGCACTTTTGAAAACAATAGACAGCCCATCATGAAGCCACCCTTCATCATTCACACTAAAACAAGCCTACTTCAGAAAGTTGATGCAAATTTTTATCTGTTTTTAGCCTGTGGTTTATTACTTAAATTACTGTTGTTATTTTTTCTTATTGATAATTTTGACGTTTTACCTATTTCTTGGAGGGTTTTCTTTACAATCTGGTTGTACATCAATCTTATTAAAATAAATAAATAAAATAAATCATCCAGTTTTCCTGATGCAGCTCTCCAGCCAAACAGGGTTCACAAAAAAATGCATTATATCAGGGAAATTGCTTATGAAAATATGTATTTTGGTCAAAACTCCAGACAAAAAATGTGTTTATTATGAGAAATTCACACAAAAGTGTTGATGCATTTTTTTATTTTATTTTTTGCTGATGAAACGGAAAGCACTGAAGTTGACAGATCCTAATTTAAATGGGTCTACTCTGAGTAAGACAACGCTGGCTATAGCTCTATGTTGTTCAGTCCCTCAGTTTTATCCTCACAACAGCCCTGCAAGGCAGGTGAGACTGAGAGAGAGAAACAGGCCCAAGGTGGGATTCAAAAACAGGAGTCATCCCAGACCAAGGCCATGACTCAACCCATGACTCCATGTTGGCTCCCTGGCAGGCTGCTTCTGCCTAGGATTTCGGGGTGTGTAACCTCTACTGAGTGCCTGTGTGGCTTCGGGGTGTGTAACCTCCATTGAGTGCCTGTGTGGCTTAGGCCATCCCTCATACGTCTCTTTGCTAATCCTCCTTTTCATTTTCCTGTGCCTGCACTTTCATTGCCATATTAAAGATACATGCAGAGGAATTCAGGGCAGCACTAAGCAGATCTCCCCACCAGCTCAAGCATTTCTCCTTGCGGGATGCAGTCACAGAATCCTAGACTTGTAGAGTTGGACTAGCATCCAAGGGCCGTCTAGTCCACCCCCTTGTGACGCAAGAATCACAGCTGAAGAATCCCTGACGGGGGCCCATCCAACCTCTGCTTGAAAACCTCCAAGGAAGGAGAGTCTACAACTTCCAGAGGGGAGTCAGTCCATTCCACTGTCAAACAGCTCTTACTGTATCAAGCAGGTGGTCCCTTGCCTTTCTCGCCCTGATCTGGCCACAGTGATCCATGTGACGGTCACCTCCAGCCTTTATTATTGTAACTCACTCTATGTGGGGCTGCCCTTGAAGCTGACCCAGAAACTCCAGCGGGTGCAGAATGCCACGTTGAGGCTCTTTACAGGGTCCTTGCCACAGGATCACATTCATCCAGTGCTTTACCAGCTGCACTGGCTCCCGGTGGAGTACAGGGTCAGGATGAAGGTGCTGGTTTTGACCTTTAAAGCCCTATGCAGCCTCGGACCCACGTACCTACAGGACCGCCTCTCCTGGTCTGCCCTGCGGAGGACCTTAAGGTCCACAAATGACAACATTTTGGAGGTCCCAAGCCACAGGGTGGTTAGATTGGTCTCAACTAGGGCCAGGGCCTTTTCAGCACTGGCCCCGACTTGGTGGAACGCTCTGTCCCAAGAGACCAAGGCCCTGCGGGACTTGACATCTTTCCGCAGGGCCTGCAAGACAGAGCTGTTCCGCCTGGCCTTTGGTTTGGACTCAGTCTGACCCCTATGTTTTCCCTCCCCTTATGATCTTGATTTTGATTTATGGGCTACTTTTAAAATGAGGCTGCATTTTAAATTGCATTTTAACCTGTATTTTAATTTGGGTTGTTTTTTTCCTATGATGTTTTTACTGTAATTTTACTGGTGTTAGCTGCCCTGAGCCCGGCTCTGGCAGGGGAGGGGAGGGTATAAATAAAATTTATTATTACTATTAATTATTATTATTATTATTATTATTATTATTATTATTATACGGCCAGAAAGTTCTTCCTAGCGTTGACTCAGAATCTCCTTCCTTGCAATTAGGATCCTTTATACTAAGCCTTCCCCTAGTAGCAGAAACCAAGCTGGCTCCCTCTTCCAGCCCTTCAATTATTTGAAGATGGCTATCTTATCACTTCTCAGTCTCTAAGCTAATTTTGGGGGCAAAGCGGAGAAGAAAGACCTGCCCTACGAGTGGAAGTCTTTGTATTCTGCATTCCCACTGGTAGTGTTTGCTGTTTAAATTTTGTCCATAGATATGTTCAAAGCCCTTCTGTTCAACCACCTGGATTTCCAAATGCACTCTGCCATTTTAAAAAAATAAAATACGTTTAAAAGCCTAGTGCACAAACTAGGAGCTGGCAGTGCAAATGCCTATCAGATTTCGAAAAGCCGGCATCACAATTTTGCCACGTTAATTAACCGAAATGGTTTTAATTGGATTTTGGACAAATGTGCAGTTAATTGTTACTGTTCTGGATCTGATTCAGATATCTTGTGCTATTTGATTGGACAAGACAATCCTTGAGGTCCCTCCCAGCTCAGCAATTTCTGATTCTTTGATTCCTCAGTGGGGCTTGAAAACTGCTACGTATTCTGAATAATGCTTTTCATAGGGTAGGGTGGGGGGCATAGCTGTCAATGTTTCCCCTTTTTTAAAGGAAATTTCCTTATTCTGAATAGGATTCCTCGCAAGAAAAGGGAAAAGTTGACAGCTATGGGGGCACCGAGACTGAATTTATGGAACCAGGGGAGAGGAGACCCAAACAAATTTGGGAGCCACAGGTCTAGATACTAACAGACGAGTTGAACGGGCTAAGACAGGGCACCTCCGTCATGTAGAACGTAAGAAGTCCCATGTGGCCGAATGAAGCCAGTAGCCATCTAGCTCAGCGTTGTTCTCCCAGTGCCCAGCTTGACTTTAGCTTTCCTTGTTTACTGTATTCTGCATCCGTCTGTTCTTAAAAGATGGAAGAAACCCCAAGTATCCAATGACTGGTCTGAAATAACCAGGTTGGGCTACAAAAACTGCTGGAATATGCTGAAATGGCGAAGCTGACAGAAAGACTTAGAGACAAAGACAACAGAGAATTTTTTAAAAGACTGGGAACCATTCATGTTATAGCTACAATGTAAAGAAATGGACTCACTAGCAGGGTTTGAGTAAACACACTTATTTCCCCCCCAGAAAATAAATAAAAATGCTTTTAATAGCAAAACATTCTTATGTATGGTATGTCAAAATATAAAAATAAACACAATCAACAAAAATAAATATAGAAACTATAAAGATGATGTTAAAAGGATAAGAGAAAACAATAATTAATATAAATAACTTATTTGAAGGTATAACAAAGCAAGCAGTGGAAGTTAATATGTAAAAAAACAGAAGTTGAGGGAAGTTGGGGGGGGGATTTTGAGGAATGTATTCTTTGTGTTTTTATTTCAATAATTTGATGTGTTGTCAACATGTTAAAAATGTAAATTTTAATTTTTTAAAAATATGAAATGACCAGGTTGGGGAGAGACGACTTCCGTTGTCCTGTTCCTGCCGCTTGCTGCATAACCTGCCACCCTCACACCCCGGAGCTGAGCCTCAAGACAGGAGATCGAGACACAGCCCCACCCCAGATACAGGGAGAGGAGCTCTCGGCGGCTGATCTCTCGCTCCTCGGAGACACCCCAGCGATGGAGGATCTGTCAGTCTGGCCGCGAAACAGCTACCCCAGCAACACACTTGACGGGCGTGGCAAACATGTGCCCAAAACAAATACACCAGACTGGATTTGGGAGGCCAATGTTATGGCAGCCGACTGAAGAGGCTGATGTCATCCTGTATTATGTCAAGTGAAGGGCAGGTGAGCACGGCTGGGTCAGAGTGGCTTCACTGGCGAAAAAGGACGACAGCTGGTGTGACCCCCAGATCAGTAAGAACATACTGATGTGGCTTAGGGCCCTCATATTCACGGGACCGCCTCTCCTGGTCTGCCCTGCAGAGGACCTTAAGGTCCATGAATAATCCTAGTTTAGAGGTCCCGGGCCCTAAGGAAGCCAGATTATCCTCCACCAGGGCCAGGGCCTTCTTAGTGGTGGCTCCGATCTGGTGGAATGCTCTGTCCCATGAGACCAGGGCCCTGCAGGATTTAACCTCCTTCCGCAGGGCCTGTAAGACAGAGCTATTCCGCCTGGCTTTCAATTTGAACTTAGCCTGATCTTTTATTCCCCTTCCTTCCCTCCCACTCCCCTTTTTATGAAGATTACCTGCTCTGGGATCCCACAGCTAATTCTCACCTGGTCTCCTCGCTGGCCCAAATAGGACTAACTTAGCCAGCTATCCCTGGGGATCATCTAATGTTTATTGGATTGCTTTCCCCCCTAAATTGATTTTTCAATTATGAATTTATCGTTATTCACGTTTTATACTGTATTTTATGCTGTTTTTATTGCATCAATTAAGTGTTTTAAATTTGTTGTTTGCCCGGTTTTCTGAACTGGGAAGGGTGGGCTATAAATAAAAATTTATTTATTATTTTATTATAAGAAGAGCCTTCAGGATCAGGCCAATGGCCCAACCTATTCTCACAGTTGCCTATTATGGGAAACCAGCAAGGAGGATGCAAGCACAAGAGCTGGTTTCAGAAGCACTGCTGCCCCCATGAATTTGTCGAATCCTTTTTTAAAGCCAACCAGGTTGGTGGGATCCTGCTTGCGGCTTTCCCACAATGGGCATTGACTCCTCTTACTTTCTCATGTTCTGCTCCTGATGACACCCAGGCTCTTCTTGGAAACAGTGAATCCTGGGGCCCAATACTCAGAGGCCTAATCCTGGCAAGGCAGAGCTTTGATGATCAAGTCATTCACCTGGCAAGCAAGGAGGCAGAGTTCAGCCTGTTCAGCACAGAGATGCAATACACACAAAGGGTGAGGTTCACAACCTGGGTGTGTGGTTAAAGTCAATGATGTTAATTTTCCAGCCAGACATTCATTCAATCATTCATTCCTTCTATTTATAAAAATGTTGATATAGCATCTAAAACAACCTGTCTCCTGGCAAAGCCATCAAACAGTAAAATCGCAATAATGTAAACAAAACATAGATGGCAGCGCAAAGGCGCCATGAATTCCTTCCTGATATTACCGTAAGCACTAGAAAAGACTCAAGGGCAGAGGTGTGTTTTAAGCATGCACTGAAATATCATAAATTCAATTGCTGGAGCTCCAAATTAGATTACTGCAGGGCCCTGTGCATGGGGCAGCCCTTGAAGTTGGAAAGTTACGTTGGCCCAAAAGGCAGCATCCAGATTACTGGCTGGGGTTCCATTTAGGGGGTTGGAGAAGATAATAATTTTATTTATTTATTTATTATTTATTTATTTATACCCTGCCCATCTGGCTGGGCTTCCCCAGCCACTCTGGGCGACTTTCAACAAAATATTAAAATACAGTAATGCATCAGACATTAAAAGCTTCCCTAAACTTTAGAATAAGTCTTCTAAAAGTTTGGTAGTTGTTTTTCTCTTTGACATCTGGTGGGAGGGAGTTCCACAGGGCGGGTGCCACCACCGAGAAGGCTCTTTTTCTGGTTCCCTGTAACTTGGCTTCTCGCAGCGAGGGAACCACCAGAAGGTCCTCGGCGCTGGACTTCAGTGTCCGGGCAGAACGATGGGGGTGGAGACGCTCCCTCAGGGATACTGGACCGAGGCCATTTAGGGCTTTAAAGCTCAGCACCAACACTGATGACCCTCAGGACCCCTTCCAACTCTATGAAAAAATCAATTCTCATCTTCCTATTGGTCCAGAAGCTGAGACCTAACCGTCCCCACAGCTTCAGCAAAGGTCCCTCTGGCCCATAGCCAGCTACTGCATGGACGAAAGCCTGAAGGAGACAGGTCTTTCCACTGATGGCTGCTCTGAGATTTCCTGACTCCTGTGCTTCTTTGGGCCTCTGCCTTACATTCTACCCGTCCCTCCGACGTCAATCACATATTAGGAAAATTCCGTGAGTCAGCCTCCAGTGACCTCTCCTCCAGAAGGAATCCAGCCCTGGATCTTCTTGCTGCTTAGGAGCACTTAGCAATGTCTCACCTGGAGTGGGAGGCTGGAGCCAGCTAGGAGGTGCACAGTCATGCGGATTCAGGATCCCCACACCAGACGGGATCTTCTTCACGCCCTTCCCTGCAGGGAAGCTGGATCAATGGGTTAGCAAGTCATTTATGGAGGCCATGAGGTGCTCCACTTCCTGCCACACGCAGGTGCTCCATATTCATATCAGTGCCAGTCACACTGGCATCACCATACGGGCATAAAATGAGCCTGCAGGATCAGGCCAAAGGCCCATCTCGCCCAGCATCCTGTTCTCACAGTGGCCAACCCGATGCCCCAATGCAAAACCCACAAGCAGGATCCGAGCACAGAAGCTCTCTCCACTCTTGTGCTTTCCAGCAACAGGAATTCAGAAGCAAATAACAACAACAACAACAACAACAACAACAACAACAACAACAACAATAATAATAATAATAATTTTATTATTTACACCCACCCATCTGTGGAGGCACAGCCTAGCCATCATAGCTTTCAGCCCTCAAAAGCCCACTCGTCCTCTTTGTCTCATCCTCTTTTGAAGCCAACCAAGTTGGCCATCATCCCCTGCCTCCTGTGGGAGGGAGTTCCACAGTTTATGCCCTCTGTGAAGAAAGACTTCCTTTTATCCATCCTGAATCAGGTGGGACTCAGGCTCAGACTCAGAACCGGAGGAGTCTCAGTCCGCACCGGATCCTTTGCCTCAGGCATCATCTGAACCTAGTTTGGGGCCTCATCCTGGAGAGTCCCAGTCTGCACAGGTTCCCCCGCAACAAGCATCAGCTGGGCCGAGTCAGGGGCCTGAGCCTGCCCTGGCTCTAGATGCGGGGATGACCTCGTTGTCTCCAGCTGGGCCATCACTTACAGCTGCTCCGCTACTGGTTGGGTCAGGGGTGGCTGAGGTGGCCTCTGGGTCTAGTAACCCACCGACGTCTCCTGAGCTACAGAGACTGAGGTCTGAGAGAAGGAGAGACCTGAGTACTCGCAGGAGGAGTGCTCGCCTTCGGGCAAAACAGGGAGGTGAGTCGCCGGGGGATCAGGACCGGCCATTACCCAGACAGAGATAAAAGGCTGTCGGACCCCGCCCCAGGTTGAAGAGCAACATTGCTGTATGCTAGATCCTGCCTGAGATCCTGTACCTGTCCTTGCCTGGTTTCCTGCCTTGGCCCTGTCAGACTGACTCCTAGTGGGACTTTCAGATTCTGGACCAGTCCTGGATGGTGTTTCAGGGGTTACCCCTGGGCCCTGCACATGAAGGATGCTCTTGAGTTCTAGTGCTAGGAGAGAGAGAGAAGCTTTCTCACAAAACACCATTCATCATTTCACACACTCATACCATCTTTGCCCCCCTTTTAATTTAAACTAAAAAGTCCCAGAGGCTGCAATTTTTTCACATGGGGAAAGTTGCACCAGGCCAGAGATGTGAACTCTGTAGTTGTGAGAGGGAACAAGGAAGAGGTCCCACTCCACCTTTGTTCCCAAAGTGCCTCATTGCTAGAGAAACTCCCCTCCCTTCCTGGCTTATTTCAGGGGTGGACTTCAGTTCTTCTATGTGACCAGAGTTAGAACGATAGAATCGTCTAGTCCAACCCCCTGGGATGCAGAGATCACAGCCAAGTTTCTCTTCCCAGTGCCCTAGCTGACCTCTCTCGCTGCGCGGACGCCTGCCCTGCTGCTGGGTGTGGCAGGGAATTTCGTGGCAAATGAGATGGAGAGGGATCAGCCGAGGTGTAGGCGGGAGGGAGAGGCAGCCATTCCAATGGGATTGTTGTCTCCTTAATTGCTGCAAGATGCAGGTGCAGATTCTGGCTCAGTGTGGGAGGGAGCAGACGAAAAGGGTGCGCTCTCTCGCTCTCTCTGGCATGGAACGAGGGAGGTGTGTCAGGTCAAAGGGTGCTACAAATCATGTTTAGGCCCTCCTTCATAGAATCATAGAACTGAAGAGTTGGAAGGGACCCTGAGGGTCATCTAGTCCAACCCTTTGCAATGCAGGACTCTCAGCTCAAGCATCCAGGAGAGATGGCCAGCCAACCTCTGCTTAAAAACCTCCAAGGAAGAAGAGTCTGCAACCCCCCAAGGCAGCCACTATTCAACTGGGCTATTGTTTCTCTCTTAGGAGCCCCAAGTATAGACTACTACAATGTGCTTTGTTTGGGACGACCCTTGAAGACTCTTTGGAGGCTTCCGCTAAGAGCACCGGATGTGTCTGCTGCCTCCAGGGTCACTGGGGCAGCATTGCAACAGCACTCCAGCTTCTTCCCTGTGGGCAAAATTCAGCAGTCGGTTTGCCCACAAACGGTGGTTCTGGCACGCCTGAAGGAACATCTCTTGCCTGCCCTCCAACTGTCCCACACAGGAACACCAAAGAGATGTGTTTTCAGTGGTTTCCCCAGAGCTACAGAACAGCCTGCCATCAGGGCCTCCCTGAGATGGAATCTAAGCTGTGACCATTTATGGTTTTCTGCTGTTTCTGCACCAGGGCTCATCCATCACATATGCAGAAATCTCCCACAATCCCAACCCCCAACCCCTCCAGGTTTCTGAGCTTGGAACTTGCTGTATGGAAATATAGTCAGTTGACCCTTTGCGTGTTCAGGGGTGAACAGTTGACGAAAGTGTCAGATAAAGGCGGCTCAAGGTTACCCTGAGTCAACAAGAAGAACAACAGAATCAAAGGGAGGAGGCAAATCTAGTCCCATGTAAGTGCTAATTAGATGATAGATAGATGATAGATAGATAGATAGATAGATAGATAGATAGATAGATAGATGGATGATAGATAATTTATTATGGTCAAAGACCGGCTCACATAACAAAGTAAAAACAGCGTTCATAAAGATAAAATATACAATCGGAGCAGATTGCAGCAATAGCTCATGAGTTAAAATTGAGATATATACATACACCCGTACAAGTGAGATTTGGGCTACCATAAAAATTGACCCTGAGGCGCCCCAAAGGGCGACTCACCATTTCCCTAGTAAGCTATTTTATTCTAGAGGATGATCTGTGCCTACAAATCTGGGCGCAGAATCTGGCTGCCAGCCAGGTCGTCTTGTGATCTTTGCCTAAGAGCTTAGACTTGTCTGAAAGTTCGGCGAGCCTCTTCAGCAAAGGATCAATGGTGTCTCTACAAAACTCAATATAAAAAGGACATCTAAAAAATATACGTTCGTGGCTTCCTATTTCCCCTAATGGGCAGGCGCAAAGTCTCTGTGAGTAAGGGACTCTTCTATAGGAGCCTTCCAGAACCGGCGGCGGCAAGGCTGAGCTTCTTGTGTATCTGGATTCTACTCAGAAGTGCCAACACAGCACCCTCCCGAGACGTCTGCATTGAACTGAAGGCACCTGTATGGCGACATGAAATTTCTGCTTAGCAGGGGGTTGGACTAGATGACCCTTTGGGTCCCTTCCAACTCTTCAGTTCAATGATTCTAGGTCTTCTCATGCCCCCTGCTGCCCAGAGACAAAACTGCAGGCAGGACTGAACAATGAAGCTCCGGCTGAGCTGCGTGGGAAGAAGAAGGAGATGGGATGGCCAAAATCCATATACTCTGTGGTTGCGAGTCATAGAATAATAGGATTGTAGAGTTGGAAAGGCCATCAAGACTTCTGCCATTAGACACCTCTCAGCACTCCAACAGCAATGGCTCCTGGACGTGAGATGTTTTGCCATGAAGGAGAAAGAAATTCTACTTCTTGCATCAGAAACCATCTGGAAATGCCATGGGTTAATTTCCTTGGTGGGATATTGGATTGAGGTCAGCGCATTGCTTCTCTGAGCCTCCTGACTCTGGGACTGGGATAGTTGGTGCAACTTGCTCTTCCGAGATGAGCTGAAATCAAAACTTTAACTGTGGCTCTGCTGCCATGTCTTAGAAAGTTCTGTATTTGTGAAACCGAGCATGATTAAGTGGGCACAAGATGTGGGTCACAATATTGATTATGAATTATGGGGAAAGTTGTGGAAAATAAATAAGAATTTTGCGGCATGTTATGCCGTAAAAGAAAATATGATGAAAATGGCCCACAGATGGTATTTAACACCCACCATGTTGGCGAAAAAAGGCTAAAAAAGAGAAAGGTATATGTCAGAAGTGTAATGAAATTGGGGGATCTTTTATCCACATGTGGTGGTCCTGAAAAATAATTAAGGAATATTGGGAAACTATATAGAATGAATTAAAAAAGATACTTTAAAAAACTTTCCCCAAAACACCTGAAATTTTCCTCTTGGGGATGGTAACAATGGAGGTCCCCAAAAAACAAAAGAGTTTAGTACTATATGCCACAACTAGAACCCTACTGGCACAAAAGTGGAGAAGAAGTCTAGTACCCACTCAGGAAGAATGGCAGTGTAAAATGTTCAAATATGTTGAACTGGGTCGTCTGTCGAAGATAAGGCATGTAAGGAGGAATGGATAATGTTTATTGACTATTTCAAGAACCAGAATAGACAAATACATGCGTAGCAGGTCTTGTGTAAATCCAGCAGAGTTGGAATAGATAGGATATTTAAGATATAACAAATGGGATGATTAAAAAGATGTGGATTACGCAGAGTAGTAGAAAAGCAAACGGAACCAGGAAAAGATTGGAAGGGAAGTCATATGTCATATGAAAACCTGTATTCGGTAAGAAGATTATAAGTGGGGTAGGGGGTTAAATATGCTCTCTGTTCCTGTTTTTGAAAATGAAGATAGATGACAGATGATATAGATATAGATATAGATATAGATATATAGATATAGATATAGATATAGATATAGATATAGATATAGATATAGATATAGATATAGATAGATAGATATAGATAGATAGATAGATAGATAGATGATAGATAGATAGATGATAGATAGATAGATAGATAGATATAGATAGATAGATGATAGATAGATAGATAGATATAGATGATAGATAGATGATAGATAGATAGATAGATAGATAGATAGATAGATAGATAGATGATGATAGATAGATAGATAGATAGATAGATAGATAGATATAGATGATAGAGATAGATAGATAGATAGATAGATAGATAGATAGATAGATAGATGATAGATAGATAGATGATAGATAGGTATAGATAGATAGATATCGATGATATATATAGACAGACAGACAGACAGACAGACAGACAGATGATAGATAAATATAGATAGATGAGAGAAAGTTCTGTATCTTCATTGCGTCATTGTTTCTTACTCCATGCACACAGCCCATGCAAACGTGGTGAACAGGCTCCTTAACTGGTGATTTCTTAGGGTTTCCTGCCCTAACAGCTTGCTTCCTGAGCCCGGTTTCCTCATTCTTTTCATGCATCTGTATTTTTAATGACTAGCTAGAGCCCTTCCGTCCTCTTTCGTCATTTTAGATGAGAAGTAACTGGCCATTTCTTCAGCCATTTCATAAGAAGAACAACGCAAGGCTTGTTTTTGGTCAGTTTGAACTCTTGTAACCTGTTGATTGGTGATAAATGGACCCTGTTCCTTATGTAGGTGGGACCTTTTCATCTCCCACCTGCTTCAAACCCTGGAGCTGTTGGTCCTCCCATTAAAATACCGCCTGGTGGGATGTCCTTGTACACTTGGTGTTCTCTCTTGGACTCCTTGATCACTGGAGCTCAAATTAAGGCTTCCTCAATGCTTCATGTCCTTAACCGACCAAGCTCATCATCAGATGACTCTTTTCCAGCCCAAGTCTTGCCTCCCAGCTTCAGAGCTGATCTGGGCAACATCAGCTGTAGCTGGAAGAGAAGAGGGGGCAAGGATTGACTTCACCCCAGCTCATCTTTGGGGCATCTCCAAAGAGCACAAGGAGATTTGAGCTCCTCATAATTCTTCTCCTTCTGCAGCTCCTCCTCCTTCTCTGGGCCAACCTGGCCTCTGTACCTGCAGGTAAGAATCGTTGTGGAAGAAGCCTTGCAGACTTGTAGCAATGGCAGGGACCTCCTAGGTTCTTCTTCAGTGGCAAAAACTTGGTTTGCAAGTAATGGCTTCAGCTGTGTGGGTGCTTGATTTCCCTCAAACAGAACGCACGGGGGCAGGTCCGCTGCAAAGCAACTTGGGTCACAGCCTGCATCAGTAGTCCTGGGGATTCAGAGCCTTCTCCAAGCACCACGATGAGGTCCAAGGACATCTTCTTCCTTCTTCCAGCATTCGTTGCCCTCTGGGCCAAGTTGCCTATGGTGTCTGCAGACCTTGGTGAGTACAGGACTTGAAACCCTTGTGGTCCAGTGGGGATTGTTCTTTGATTCCCTGCCTAAATCATAGAAATGTAGAGTTGGAAGAGACCTATTGGGGTCCTCTAGTCCAACCCCCTGCAATGCAGGAATCTCAGCTAAAGCATCCTTGACAGATGACCATCCAACCTCTGCTTTAAAGTACCCATTGAAGGAGAGACACGCTTTTATTCAGCGACACCTTACAGGACAGAGTCCCAAACTTTAGCCACTATAGGTCACCTTGGCTGTTTCGTCCTCTCCCCGAACACCTTCTGCCATCCCATTGCCCCACCATCTCTCATCCAACCACACTTTCCCCTTTCTTGATGAAATCCACTAAATGATCTGCGACTTCCCCTTTCACCGCTGAGTTTCCGCTTACATCATTTTCCTGGCTCTCTCTCTCTGAACCTGCTGCCTCTTGCCTCACCCCTTTCCTTCCTCGTAGAACTGTCAATTTGGAAGGGACCTGTTGGGGTCATCTAGTCCAACCCCCTGCCATGCATGACTTGAAGCTAAAGAATTCATGGCAGGTGGCCATCCAACCTCTGCTTAAAAGCCATCACCTTTGGAGGGAGTCCACCAAGCAGCCTTGGCCCAGTAGACCTGAAGGAGCGTCTCCACCCCCATCGTTCTGACCGGACACCAAGGTCCAGCGCTGAGGGCCTTCTGGAGGTTCCCTCACTGTGAGAAGTGAGGTTACAGGGGACCAGGCAGAGGGCCTTCTCGGTGGTGGCACCCGCCCTGTGGAACGCCCTCCCACCAGATGTGAAGGAAATAAAGAACTATCTGACTTTTAGAAGACATCTGAAGGCAGCATTGTCTAGGAAAGTTTTTAAAGACTGGCGCTTTAATGTATTTTTAATCTTTGTTGGAAGCCGCCCAGAGTATCTGGGGAAACCCAGCCAGAAGGGTGGGGTATAAATAATATATTATTATTATTATTATTATTATTATTATTATTATTATTAACCTCTCAGCAACAGAAAGTTCTTCCTAAGGTTGGGTGTGAATTTCTTTTCTTGGAATTTGAATCTTCTTCTCTGGAGCAGCAGAAAGCAAGCTTGCTCCATCCTCCCTGGATCCTAGAACCTAGATGGTTCTAGGTTCACCTCTCCATCTCCTGTTCTCCAGGCTAAGCAGATCCAACTCATTGAGCCCTTTCCAGAGCCTTTATCACCTAGGTCAGGCATAGGCAATCTCGGCCCTCCAGATGTTTTGGGACTACAATTCCCATCATCCCTGACCTCTGGTCCTGTTAGCTAGGGATCATGGGAGTTGTAGGCCAAAAACATCTGGAGGGCCGAGGTTGCCTATTCCTGACCCAGGTGGTCTCTGTCTCTTTTTGAACTCTCTGCTTTCCAGGCTTCTCAGCGCCCCCATTCCTCTGCCCCCACCAGGTATCTGCATCATCCCTCCGGACGAAGGACTCTGCTTTATCCTGCAAGAGCGCTGGTACTACAGCTATGAGAAAAAGGAATGCCTGCCCTTCAGCTGGGGGGGATGCCAAGGGAACGAGAACAACTTTGAGAGTCGGAATTTGTGTGAAGCTGCCTGCAGCAGATATGGTAAGCCCCCCCCCCCCCCCAGAGAAGCCCCCATCCCGCAGAGAGGGTTGCTCAGCTACAGAAGCCCATTTTAAAATGTTTAATCCCAGAGGTTTAGTTATTGGGCTATTTGGTCATCACATTTCACAGAATCGTAGAGCTGGAAGGGAACCCAAGGGTCATCTAGTCCAACCCCAAGAATTTGTAGCTCACCTTTTCTTCCACGGAGCTCAAGGTGGCCCATGTGGCTCTCCTCCTCATTTAATCCGCACAACAACCCTGCGAGGTAGGTTATGCTGAGAGGTCGCGACTGGCTCCCAAGGCCACCCAGGGAGCTTCTCGGCTGGGTGGGGATTCGAACCCTGGGCGGCGGAGGGCATGTGTGCTGTGTCCCCTTGGTGAAGTGGTGGTGGGAAATGCTCTGTGGGGGGAGGACAAAATGGGGGGCCGAGAAGCGTCCATTGGTGGGGGAGTGAGAAATGTCCCTGTTTTCATCTGAGGGAAGTTGGAGGGAAGTCTCCAGGGCTTTTCTGATTTTCATGCTGTTCCAACATCCTGTTCCCAACATGGTCACTCAAGCTCTTTTATGGCTTGCAGCCTGAGATCCTGGAGGGGGGGCACATGGCCATTGCGATTAGAAGCCACTGGCAGAGTTCTCTTCCTCCTCTGTGAATTAGAGACCACTGTTGCAGTGAGTTCCACAGTCTAACTATATGCATATATCCAGAGATTCTTAGAAGACTGGAGTAAATATATGAACTATTTGAAAAGCAATTGTGATGAACAGATCGCGCTACTAGGTTTGCAAGAAGTTTTGTAAGGTGGACTATTGGAAATATTGCAAGAAAGACTATGAGATGAACTATTAGTTAATGATAATTAAGAGTAATAGGGAAATTAAGAAATGCAGAATAAGTGATAAAGAACGGAAAATCATCAGAGGTGTTGACGGAAGTCTAAAACATTGTATAAGATGAGAAGATATGTTGTATGACTGTTGGAACTGATATGTAAAAAAAAACAATAAAAATGTATATATATATATAATAACTATATGTATGCCCTCTAACATTTCTCCAGTGAAAATAGGGACGTCCTATTCAAGAAGAAGAAGAAGAAGAAGAATACCCCGCCCACCTGACAGGGTTGCCCAGGTGGCTTCCAACAAACCGTATTGGCCCAAATATAAGCCGCACCAGAATATAAGCCGCACCTTTAAAATTCATGGGGGGGGGGGGAGAAAGACAATACCTGAATATAAGCTGCTCCCTTAAAATTCTGCAGGCTCTCACACCTGTTCCGTTTTACCGTATGTCTGTTTCAGCAGCGATATCATAAAAGCCAAATTTTGTAAGGTTGCGAATTGAAGCCGCGCTTTAACTTTTCACAGTCAGAATTTTTTGCAGGGGGCGGGAGGCTTATATTCAGGCCAATACAGTATATAAAACCATAAAATCCCTATCCAGGGCTGCCTTCAGATGTCTTCTAAAGGTTGCATAGTTACTTATCTGCTTGGCTCTGGGGTCAGAGAACTCCCTACCCTCCAACATTCCTCTGGTGAAAATAGGGATTTCTTAAGGAAAAGAGGGATATTCCAGGATCAAATCAGAAACTAGGATGGTTTCTGTAAATCCAGGACTGTCCTTGGAAAATAGGGACACTTGGCAGGTCTGTATTTCCCTCTCTGCCTCTGGAGGAGAGCCCTGGGCAGGTTTCTTGGCTTGTTGTCCATTCTGGGTGAAGACTAAAATTATCAGTCTTGCTGAAGACAAACCAGCACGGCTTCTGCGAAGTTTAGTTCTGTCTTACTAACCTAAACTGCTTTCAAGGGTTGTTTCTTTATGAAATGAAAATTAATAAATCAATTTATCGCCAAGGATCTCCTCCACCAAATCCTCTCCTGACTCTGACCGAGAGAAGGAAAGCCTTTAGTCAGGATGAGTCCCGTGAGGCTGACGCTTGCCGCCTCTTCTCCCCACAGCCTAACTAGGATGCTGGAGAAGACAAGATTCCTCTGAGCACCACCTGAGAAGCAGTTGAGAAGAGGGGCAAGATTCTGCACCAGGCAGCATCTCCTGCTGGGGCTTCGCTTTGTGTTTCTCCTCTCCAAATAAATGGAACCTGACTAGTACCTGATTCCGGGTGAAATGGTGTTCTTATCAGCATGAGTGCAAGGGAACATCTCTTCCAGGCAAATTTCCCTGGAGGGAAGTTTGCAGACAAGAGGAATCAAATCTATTTAATTCAAATGCTCCACATTTGGTATGTCTTATACCTCCGTTGATGTGGGTGGCACTGTGGGTAAAAGCCTCAGTGCCTAGGACTTGCCGATCGAAAGGTCGGCGGTTCGAATCCCCGCGGCGGGGTGCGCTCCCGTTGTTCGGTCCCAGCGCCTGCCAACCTAGCAGTTCGAAAGCACTCCCGGGTGCAAGTAGATAAATAGGGACCGCTTACCAGCGGGAAGGTAAACGGCGTTTCCGTGTGCGGCTCTGGCGCGCCAGATGCAGCTTGTCATGCTGGCCACGTGACCCGGAAGTGTCTTCGGACAGCGCTGGCTCCCGGCCTCTAGAGTGAGATGAGCGCACAGCCCTAGAGTCTGGCAAGACTGGCCCGTACGGGCAGGGGTACCTTTACCTTTACCTTATACCTCCGTTGAAATGGTATGTGGAAATGATTGTTCATTGTGTTGTTAACAGGAAACATAACCGGCTAAACAAATGAAGCAAGAGGCTTAATATTAATCAGTTTGAAACCAAGTGAAAAATGGTATATACTGGAATGCAATTTGGGCTTTATGAGAGAACAGGATGCTGCGCTAGATGGGCTGTTGGCCTGATCCTGCAACCTCTTCTTGTGCTCTTATGAGCTGCAGTCCAGCACATATGGAGGGCAGAAGGTGGCTGACATGGAGGTTTTCCCCAGCCATGCTGGAGATCTGACCTGGACCGGCTCCTAAAGACTTCTGCAGCATCAAAGCCTTTATCAGAAGAGCAGTTTGGCTTGTGGATGCCTATAGCTGGAAACCTGCATGCATTTTTATTTTATCTAATGATCAAAACAAGATCGTGATGTGTCAGGAGGGAGAAATGAAGGCAAAATGTCCTGCCAGACTCCTACGTATCTCATCTTGATGCGAAAGAGACCTTTTCTCCCTTTGTGTAGGCAGTATAACTTGACCACCGAAATTTCCAAAAGCTGCAGGGTGCATGGCAGAGCACCTAGCAGGGGTGAGTTTTGGGCTTGGTGCAGCCAAAGACACAGACCTCAGGGGCAGAGGCAGGCGCCCCTCTGTGGGGAAGGAGTGCCACAGCTCAGGGGCCACCGCTGAGAAGGCCCTCTCTCCCGGGGCCACCACCCTCAGCCTCTGAGGGCAGAGGGCCCCCTTTGCTGCTCTCAGCTCCCCAGAGGGTCTGCAGGGAAGAAGGCGCTGTAGCCACCCAGTCTGGGAATGTGGGGGGATCACAGAGCGCTCACAGTGATCCTGCAGGGTTTGGGTTTGGCCCACCACAGGGAATTTATTTCCGCTCAAGGCAATCTTGGGCGATATTCCTGGAGACACATGCCATTGCTGGACGAGGTCAGTGGCAAAAGGTGGGCAGAGCCACTGCATCTTTGTACTGCGGATCAGTCTCTGGCCATGCAAAAGTGGTTCCTTGTAGGGGTGCAAAGATCCAGAGTGTGGGGGTCAGGTGGGATTGCTATGAGGAATTATGAAATATGGAGCAAGCCATTGTGTCCACGATGAATGCATTGCGTTGACTGGGTTTAATTCATTGACAATAATTTCTGATTGAATCCCACAAGCCCCTGCATCTCTGTTTTCTGTACACCCGACAGTCACGTATCAGCATTCTAAATACACAGGCCAGTTGCTTCATCAGGCATCCTGGGTCATAAAGACAGAAGGTAGCTTTCATGTAGTTTGTTAATCTTTCACAAGGAGATGGTAAATACTACCTATCCTTCTTCTCCTGTTTATTGCTGTTTATGACCTCTGGAGTTTCCTAAAAGCATTCCTCCTTGCTTCCTCCTTTATTTACTCTGAATTACGTATGCATGCTCAAGTAGGAAATTAGCTCTTTGTAGTTTTAATCTTTAACTTTGTCCCACGTGGGGTTTTTTGAAATGCTCAGAGGAAATCTGATTGGTTCTTACGAACACTGTGTAAAAAGTTCTTTTGTGAATAAAACGACCTGGGCCGAGGGGTGGACAGGAATTATTATTTATTGGCACCTCCTTCCAGAGTCTTGCTGGTCAAGCCTCGTGTGAATTCTACGAATCAGAGTCCAATCCTTCCTTGCTTTGGGAACGCTACAGTTCCTCTGTTCACCCCCCCCCCCACCTTGCCATCTGGGCAAGCAAGGGGCATCCTCAGACAAATCCCAGCCAGGGGAAGGCAGTCGAGGAAGGAGTGGAGCCATGGCAGAGTGTGTGTGGCCTGTGGAGCGGATTCCTCCTGAGGGCTAGTTTATCTGCAAGGTTGCCATACCTGAGATGCACCCACTCAATCGCTTCCATCTGCAGAACCGGCACAGTTACACCTGTCACATAATACCTTTTAGCATGGCGGCACCTACCTGCATTCAAGGTCTTCCTTTCAGTGCCTGCTAAAAGCATTTTTGCTTAGACAAGCCCACCCAGATGTGAGTTTTAATCTTGATGTGAGTTTAAACTTGTTAATGGAAAAATCCAAGGGTTCCCTTGGACAAAAACAAAGACACCAACCAGGATAACTTGGAGCAAAACAGCAGCCTGTAGGCTTGGCCTTTATTGAATACTGTCATGACAGGACTCCCACCCACAACAAGATGAAGCAAGATGGAAGCCCAGAACAAAAGAAGACCCCAACTTTTATTAGTTACTAATCCCCCAAACTACACGCCTAAGACTAAGGTAAAGGTAACCCCTGCCCGTACGGGCCAGTCTTGACAGACTCTAGGGTTGTGCGCCCATCTCACTCAAAGAGGCCAAGGGCCAGCGCTGTCCGAAGACACTTCCGGGTCACGTGGCCAGCGTGACATCGCTGCTCTGGCGAGCCAGCGCAGCACACGGAACGCCGTTTACCTTCCTGCTAGTAAGCGGTCCCTATTTATCTACTTGCACCCAGAGGTGCTTTCGAACTGCTAGGTTGGCAGGCGCTGGGACTGAAAGACGGGAGCGCACCCCGCCGCGGGGATTCGAACTGCCGACCTTTCGATCAGCAAGCCCTAGGCACTGAGGCTTTAGCCCACAGCGCCACCCGCGTCCCTTAAGACTACATCACATACTGCTTGATCACATCACATACTGTCCACATACTGCTTGATCACATCACATACTGTCCCTTAAGACTACATCACATACACCTAAGACTACATCACATAAAAAAAGGAGGGGTTGAGGGAGGAGTTGTGGAGGTAACCTGAGTGTCCTGTCACCTGGCTGGTTCCCCCTTTCCCCCTCCCCATGAGTACTTTCCAGGTGACAGAGGGGAGTTGGCAGTTTCCTGCCCCCAGAGGGAAGAGCTGATCACTGTCCTTTGTTCCAGTCCATGTTGAATCCACTCCCATATGCAAGTTCTTTGTGATCTTGATGGTCTTCTGTCTAGGACCATCAGGGTTGGCATAGCAACTGGGCAGGGCTCCTGTGGATGTGCTGGTATGGTGAAGGGATTATGGTGCCCTGTATCAAACCTTCCCCATTTTGTAGTCCTTCCTTCATGGAGTAAAATAAAAGTGGAACAGTGCAGATCCGATGTATGGTTGATTTATAACAGAAGCATAGTGTATGTAGTGTGTGACTGTGAGTGTGTGTGAAGTTTGTACAAACTGAATGATGGGGGGGGGGGTTCCTGCGACAAACTCAATGTGAGTTTAAATCTCTTCTTAGTTCATTCTTATTTTTGTTACCTTCCCCCAAAAAACCGCTTTGAAGTTTGTTAACAATCAAGTAGTGTATACATTTTACAAAATAATAAGAAATTTTGGGGAGGTTGGGAGGGTTGCATTTGCCCCCCCCCCACCCCCACCCAGACTAACCAACTGTGCCTCCTGAGTACAATGGGAGCCACTCCCTAGTAAAGGTATTTGGGATCGCATCCTTTCTTCGCACAACTGATGGCCAAGAAGGGTCCGGGGTTTGGAAGAAGAAGAGAGTACCATGGGAGGGAAGAGACAGTGAGCCAGCCAGTCAATTGCATGAATTTATTGTTTTGTATTACCCAGCATGTTCCAGGAGCCCGTCAGCCCCCCAGGGGTGGGAGAATGGGGGTCAGGAAGGAGGGAGGGAGGAGCCCAGCAGGAGGGCTCCGTGGGTGCTGCTCCATCTTCTTCCACGGGGCAAACCCTCACCTGCTCCCTCCATTGCTCTAGGGCGCACCTGAAACAGGAAGACAAGCAGATCAGGAGAGGCAGCTCCTTGAGACCACAATTCTCCTTTCTTTGGTATGTAGGCTTATATCTTAGGGAAGCGGGTGGTGCTGTGGTCTAAACCACAGAGCCTAGGGCTTGCCGATTGGAAGGTCGGCGGTTCGAATCCCCACAACAGGGTGAGCACCGGTTGTTCAGTCCCAGCTCCTGCGCACCTAGCAGTTCCAAAGCACGTCAAAGTGCAAGTAGATAAATAGGTACCACTCCGGTGGGAAGGTAAATAGCGTTTCCGTGCGCTGCTCTGGTTTGCCAGAAGTGGCTTAGCCATGCTGGCCACATGACCCGGAAGCTGTATGCCGGCTCCCTCGGCCAGTAAAGCGAGATGAGCGCCGCAACCCCAGAGTCAGTCAAGACTGGACCTAAATGGTCAGAGGTACCTTTACCTTTAGGCTTGTATCTATGTAGGCTTCAAAACGTTAGAAGCGAGGGGCCCTAGAAGGGCTGGACACATGTCAAGTTGCAGGCTGGACATCTAGAAAGTTGTATCCAGTGAGTGTTCTGCCAACTACCCTCTGCAAATGTCTGCAGCGCTCTGGTTGGATTTTATATTAATTCTTTGTCTGTAAACCCTATAAAAGGTTCACACACACACAGAGACACACGTTCAGCCTTTGTGGAAGTGACCACGCCGAACCTATTTACTGCAGTAAATAAATTTTGGACTCTTTCTTCAACCCAACTCACGTGTAGTTAATAGTACTAGTGAGACAGCAGATTTGCCCTGCAACCGGATGGCCACCAGGCAAGGATGCTTCGGTTGTGATTCCTGCATTGCTGGCGGACCAGATGATTCTCCAGGCTCCCTTCCCGCTCTACTAGTCTAGGATTCTATACTTGGGGATCCGTCTGACCCTCTTTACTGAACCCCCTCTCAAGGGGACTTTCTCCCCCAGGGTCCCCGCAAAGCCCAGAGCTGGAGCTGTGCTTACCTTGACCCCCACAGGCTTTCTGACACATTTCCAGGGTGTCGAACCGGTTCAGGTTGCCCTGGCAGCCCCCATAAATGAATTCCTCACACCTCTTCTTCCCCCAGTTGTAATACTGTTTCCGCATTAAAGCCTTGCAGGGACCTGTTGCAGGAGGAAGTCTGCAAAGATCTGGAGGAGGAAGAAGAGGAGGAAGAGAAGTGCTGGGGGGGGGGGGATATTTGTGGCACACGAACAGCAACACTGCTTGCCACACAGTCTCGTTCTGCGCAGCTGCCCACCCACAGCACAAGCCTGGGGTGCCACCTCCCCCTAAGGTCCCAGGGTAGCTTACAGCAATTAAAAACAGAAAATTTAAAACAGCTTAAAATGTGTTCCAAAGCTCCGAAGTGGACAGACACGTGCAAGCTCATTCCTGAAAGCAAAGAGCAATTAATCAAATGCTGACAATTTTGACTCCCATTTGCAGGCCTTCCGGGACATTTTCATCGTTTGCCTTTACGCAATCTGGCTTTTCCAGTTGCAGGCCACAGTCTTGCCTGGAGGGAGTCTGGAGATGTGAACGTTCCTAGGAGATAATGACAGGTTGCAAGGTGGCAATAACCCTCCCTGCTTTTCCAAAAGAAAAAGAAGAAAAAGATGTGCGTAGTAAACCGGCCAAAAGGGAAAGAAGCACAGAACGTGGAAGGGAGGGCATTCTTACCTGGCTGAGGTGCCTGGCAGGTGTTGCCACAGGGCGAACCACAGCACTTCTTGCCTGGGGGGCAGTTGGCATCCGAACTGCACTGGTTGCAGGAGCCCCCACCAGAGGGGTCAGTAGACTGGGCAGGGAGTTCCAGGCAATAGCCAGGTCGGTCTGGAAAGAAAGAAAGACAAGCGGGGACCAGTTTAGCCACTGGGGGAGAAGGAAGACATTGAAAGGAAGGCATAGCCGACCGGCTGCCCCAAAGGGAAGCCCACAAGCAGAATTCCATCAAAACAGCCCTCTCCCCTCCTGTGGTTTCCAGCAACCACAGAAATGTTGCTGCCTCCGGCCCTGGAGACAGAACACAGCCATCTGAAGAAGCGTGCATGCACACGAAAGCTCATACCAATAACTAACTTACCGTATTTTTCGCTCCATAAGACGCACTTTTCCCCCTAAAAAGTAAGGGGAAGTGTCTGTGCGTCTTATGGAGCGAATGCATGGTCCCTGGAGCCAAATTGTCCAGGGGCAAAAAGCAGATTGTGCTTTTCTTTTTTTTAGAAAGATGGAAGGGGGTATTGAAATGAGCTGCTGAGCAGCAAGCAATCAGAGGGAGATAAGGGACGCTAGCGATAAAGGAGGCTGCCTGGGAGAGGGGAGGTAAAAGCCCATGGATCCTCAGGATTTTTGGACTGGGTCACCCCAAATTCACCATCAGATCACATACCATGTCCATGCCTACAGCCTTCCCCCCAAAAAAATCACGCACCCACTGTTGTGTGGGGCCGCAATGGCACAAAAACGTGGTTACAAAGCACGGATCCACATGGATCCTCAGGATTTTTGCATTGGGTCACCCCAAATTCACCGTCAAATCACATATCATGTCTGTGGCCACAGCATGAACCACAAAAATGATACATCCACTGTTTTGTTCAGAATATTATTTTTGTGTGTTTTCCTCCTCTAAAAACTAGGTGCATCTTATGGAGCGAAAAATACGGTCGTTGGTCTCTAAGATGCTACTGGAAGGAATTTTTTAATTTTGTTTCAGCAGCCATCTAGGTTAGTGGCCATGCCTGCCTCCTGTGGCAGGGAGTTCCACAGTTTAACTGTGGAAGACGGGCTTCCTTTTATCTGTCCTCAATCTTCCAACTGTCCACAAGTTGTAGGTTTTTAAGCAGAGGCTGGATGGCCATCTGTCCCGGAAGCTTCAATTGAAATTCCTGAATTTCAGAAGGTTTGACTAGATTACTTCCAGGTTCCCTTCCAACTCTTCTATGATGCTTGGGAGAAAAACTTTTCTCTAACCTCGTTCTCCATGCCGTGCATCATTTTATAAATTTGCACCATGCTGCCTCTTGGCCTTTTCTCTAATCGAAAAAGTCCTAAATGCTGTATTCTTTCCCCATAAAGGAATCTCTCCATCCCCTCGATCATTTTGGTTGCCCTTCTCTGAACCTTTGATGCAAAGGTTCCTGGGGGATTGGGGGGGTTCATAGCTTATCTTTGGTTGGCAAAACATCAGGGGTTTCCTGATGATCCATGCAGTTGGTTGGGAGCTCCAAGAAAGGATCAGAGAGGGTCTCGCAAGAGCAACCTTGCAGTTTGAGATCCAGGAGGGTCCACTTAGCCCAGCCTCCTGCTTCCAATGGTGATCAGCTGCCAGGAAGCTCCCAAGAAGGGCATGAAGTCAGGAGATGCTCCCTGCCAGCCACCTGCCCCACAGAAACCAGCCGTCAAAAGGCGAAAGAAACATCGCCACCCGACCCCAGCCCCACACACCATTCCCCCCTCCTTCCTAATGTAACACTAATGTCTAACAAATGAGACTGGTCTGTAGAAAATGTAACTTGAAAAAAAAAGAGGCATTGCACATACTTTTGTAAACCAAGAAATCTTTAATAAAAACAAAACAAAATAAAATAAAATAAAAAACAGAACAGCAGAATTGTTTTTGACCAGATATTATAATTTCTGTTAAAACCATATATTTATTTTTTTTCAAACCACTTGCTTTTTCTTAATCATAGTGCATTGCTGTGTTCAACACAAGGCAAAGTTAGATGAGACAGTTTGCATATGTAAAGTGTGAGATATATATGTGTGTGTGTTGTCTGCAAACTGTTCAAATAAATTACCGTTTCATTACAAAAAAGAGAAAAAGAAAAAAGGAACTAGCCTTCAAATGTATCTTCCTCTCTTTTTGAAAATCAGACAAATCTTTAAATGATATAGTGATTTCTAGTGGCTAAATGTTTCCATATTTTGAAGAAGAAGAAGAAGAAGAAGAAGAAGAAGAAGAAGAAGAAGAAGAAGAAGAAGAAGAAGAAGAAGAAATGACTGTATTTTGAGTGGTGGATGGATAGTTTAGTTCCGTGTGTGTGTGAAGGAAAGCAAGAGTTGTGCGTCTGACTTAAAAAGCCACCCCAGTAGGCCCAAATAAAGCAGCCTGTGAAGCCCTAGTTGGAGGGTATTGGGGAAGCCTAGCATTTCAAATTCATGCCCCACTGGGAGGACAAGGAATGGTCAGGTAGCAAGCCAAACAGAGATGGGAGGGAGCTGGGTTTGGTGGTCTTGGACCGGGAGGCCAGAGGGACCTCTCTTCCCAACCGCCCACCTGGTAGCTCACAGGACTTACCTTGCGATACGATACGTGGCAGGTCAGCTGCAAGGACCAGCAGCCCCAGAAGAAGGGCGACGCCACCTCCTGAGGCCATCATGGTGCGAAGTGAGAGTACCCAGCGCTGAGTCAAGTCATCCTGGAGATGTCTCCGTCCCAGGCAGGGGAGGGGCGGTGGGAAAGACGCCACGTCTAACCGTCTGCCAGCCCCTTTCTCTTGCGCAAGGGCATCCGTGCCAGCCAGGGAGGAGCTGTGAGCAGAAAGTGCAAGTCAGCTTGCTTCCCCTCTACGGTAAGCCAGGCTGGGATGCCTGGACACACAGGTAAGTAGTCAGGCAGGAGGAACCTGAGCCTCTGGGGCTCCGTCAGGAACTCCTGGAGTGTTGGACATGCTGGGATCCCTCCTCACAGAATCCCAGGAATTGCAGCAAAAGAAGGCCTGACAGGTGGTCATGCAACCTCTGTTGAAAAACCCCCAGTGAAGGAGAGTCTGCCACCTTCTGAGGGAGTCCATTCCACCACTGAGCAGCTCTCACCCTCAGAATCAGACTCTCCTTTGTTGTCTTTTGTATCTGCTGTTCAGGTTCCTCCAGTGCAGCAGAAAACAAGCTTGCTCCGTCAGATATTTGAAGATGGCTATCATGTCACCTCTCAGTGTCCTCTTCTTCAGGCTAAACATACCAACTCCATCCATTGTTGCTCACAAGGCTTGGTTTCAAGGTCCTCTTGGTCACCCTCCTCTGCACAACTTCCAACTTCTCCATATCCTTCTTTTTAATGATTCTTTATTGTTGATCAAATTTGCATACTGCCCTTCACCTAAAGATATCAGGGTGGTTCACAGCAAAAAAAAACCAAACCCTGTAGTGCCCTGAAGTGGAGACAGTATTCCCCCAGTGAGAGGCATTTCAGACTCCTCAACAGCCACCATCGAGAAGGAAACTAGAGTCTTCTCTCCCCAGTCTTACCTGCTGTGAAAGGGGGGGGGGCTTTTCCTACTCTGGAGGGTAGGACTTGAACCCATGGCTTCAAGTTACAAGAAAGGAGATTCTGATTAAACATGAGGAATAACTTTCTGGCATTAGGAGATGTTCAACCATGGAATGGTGGTGGACTCCCCTTCCTTGGAGGTTTTTAAGCAGAGGTTGGATGAGCATCTGTCGTGGATGTTTGAGCTGAAATTCCTGCATTGAAGGCGGGTTGGACTAGATGATCCTCAGGGTTCCTTCCAACTCTACAATTCTATGATTCAATATTCTATTATTCCTATGAGCCACAGTTACAGACTATAGGTCCAGATTCCAGAAAGGGGTGGGGCAGGATCATGCACAGGGCATGGGTGGCAAAACAGGGGTTGTGGGGGCCTGGCTACAAAGGGAAATGGACAGAGAGCAGCTCAGGATTTGAAAAGCAGGGGCTCGTGGGAAGCAAAAAGCGAATGCAGCCTTGGAGGGGGTTTCTGCTGGGGATCTGCTCCAAAAACAAGACCTTGGGCTCCAGCAGAGCTTGCAGTGATCTGGTGACCTGGGCAAGCATATCTGATCTCCCCCTTCCTTGTTCTGTCATGGCAAATTGTCCCCTCTTGTGAGTGCAAGCAGGAAAGAACCTGAAGTATGTAGGTCACACAGGCATGCAGACCCAGAGGGGAAGTTTAGCAACATCTTTTCATATTTTCCAGATGCTTCGTCCATGCCGGCTGCTGCTCATCATGGCCTCCTAACTGGGCCACAATCGCCCCACTAGCACAGGAATAGCAGGACAGAAAGAACAAGAAAGTAGCCAGTGTAAAAACATTTTTTTAAAAATGGGATCCAGGTGGCATTCTGGGAATTACAGGCTGGCTAGCTGAACAACTGTTCTTGAAAGTGGAAAGTGTTCTTAAAGACAAGATAACCAAGCGTACAGAAGGACAAGCCTTGCTGAAGCAGAGCCAGCATGGCTTCTGAGAAGACAAATCATGTCTTACGAACATATTGGAGTTCTCTGAGAGTATCAACAAGCAGATAGATAGTGGTGATCTGGTTGACAGTGAACACCTAGAGGTTCATTTTCTTTTTTTTTTCCCTTTCTTTTTTTGAAAAACTACCTCACCCAAGACTTCTGAGTAAGCTTAGCAGTCGAGGAATAAGAGGAGAGGTCATTTGCCGTATTTTTTGCTCTATAAGACTCACTTTTTCCCTCCTAAAAAGTAAGGGGAAGTGTGTGTGTGTCTTATGGAGCAAATGCAGGCTGCGCAGCTATCCCAGAAGCCAGAATAGCAAGAGGGATTGCTGCTTTCACTGCGCAGAGATCCCTCTTGCTGTTCTGGCTTCTGAGATTCAGAATATTTTTTTTCTTGTTTTCCTCCTCCAAAAACTAGGTGCGTCTTGTGGTCTGGTGTGTCTTATAGAGCGAAAAATACGGTGCTTTCTTGGTCCTCGTCCTCACCTCTGGAGCATCTGGAAACAAGCTTGCTCCATCTTCTGTGTAACAGCCCTTCAGATATTGGAAGGTTTTTGTGATTCTATTAAATCCAGCGTGCAATTGATGCAGGTCTCCTCTTTGTTTTTTCAAAGTATAGGGAATCTTTGGATTGAGGGAAGCGAAGCAGCTGAAGAAGAACATTGCACAGATAAAGGAGGTGCTAGAAGGGCTCACAACCCACAACAAGCCAAGGGACCGATGTGCCCTAAATTCGTTTCTGGTGCAGCAGGAGAAACAGGAGGATCTAAACAAGATCCTCCCTCTCCAGCCCTGTTTCTGAGCTCTGCACCCGTGGTTCACACACTAAGTGTGTCATTTGCTCTGCAGACAAACATCCTGTCCCAGAGATGTCTCAGGTGTAATTGAGATGCATTAGATGCCTCATTCTGCAGACAGCATCCAAGTGCTTGTCATCATCAGGGCCTGGTCCAAGGGAAGAGTCTCACAGGAGCAGCACCTGAGCGTCTGCAGGTGCCCCAGTCACCCTGCAGCAATGAGGAACAAGGAGGAGGAGACGCAGACTTGGCAACTAGGCCTCACATGAAGCAGACAGAGGAACTTCTGCCTTCCTAGTGGAACAATCACCATCCCCTCAGGCAGGGGACTGGGTTGGGCTGCACCTAATGCTTTTCTGGAAAAGCATTTCAAAAACAATATCAATCCAAGTGCTGAGCATAAGGAGATGATCTTCCTTAACATAAGAAGAGCCTGCTAGATCAGGCCAGTGGCTCACCTAATCCGGCACCCCCTTCTCCCAGTAGGAAACCTGTGGGAAACCAGCAAGCAGGATTCTTGCTTCCCCCAGTTTCCAGCAATGGGTATGTGGAAGCAGGGCCAAATTTAGGTCTGATGAGGCCCTCAGCTCCTGAAGGTAATGGGGCCCTTTATATGTCCAGTTATCCTTTGTCAACAACAAATTGTTGCTGTTTTTTGGTGTTGAAAATATGCTAAATGGTAATTTATGGATCTCATAGGTCTCTCAGGCCATTTGCACATGTTGCCATGCAACCAGTCCATGCAGAATGTAAAGGTAAAGGTAAAGAGACCCCTGACCATTAGGTCCACTCATGGACGACTCTGGGGTTGAGGCGCTCATCTCGCTTTACAGGCCGAGGGAGCCAGCACACAGCTTCCGGGTCATGTGGCCAGCATGACTAAGCTGCTTCTGGTGAACCAGAGCAGTGCACGGAAATGCCATTTACCTTCCCGCCAGAGTGGTACCTATTTATCTACTTGCACTTTGACGTGCTTTCAAACTGCTAGGGTGGCAGGAGCAGGGACCGAGCAACGGGAGCTCACCCCGCGGCGGGGATTCGAACTGCTAACCTTCTGATTGGCAAGTCCTAGGCTCTGTGGTTTAGACCACAGCGCCCCTTAAATCCCTGGTAGTTTTAAGCAAACTTGCCTTTCATGCATCTGGGCACCTGCACCCAGTTCCTCTTTCTTTATCAGTAATGGGGTTACTCTGAGTCACCTGCCAGTGGCAGTAGTGAGCCAGTGTGGTGTAGTGGTTAAGAGCGGTAGTCTCATAATCTGGTTCGATTTCCCGCTCCTCCACCTGCAGCTGCTGGGTGACCTTGGGCCAGTCACACTTCTCTGACGTCTCTCAGCCCCACTCACCTCACAGAGTGCTTGTTGTGGGAAAGGAGATTGTGAGCCGCTTTGAGACTCCTTTGGGTAGTGATAAAGTGGGATATCAAATCCAAACTCTTCTTCTTGTTGTTTTCAGTGGCCCCCTGGCATGGAATTGACTTTTTCTTTTTTTGTATTATTTTTATTGGTTTTCCAAATTATTACAAATCAGACCAAATTACTCTAATTTAATACAATTTCTTAGTAAAATATTAAATAGTAAATATTTCTTAGTAAAATATTAAATATTCACTTAACCCTTCTCTTGATGTTAGTCCATTCTCGCAACTGACCATTATTCTTTCCTTGCATGCAGCACCTCTGTTATTTCTCATAAATATGAAATCCATTTCACCTGTGTAGTCCTTCACAGACGTTGTCTGGTGTGTTGGGAGAGTTAATTGCTTTCTTCCTTTGTTCTGTTCACTGCCGTGTTTACAAGGTCAATTCACATTCCATTCCTGGCATACAGGCTGCTGCTATAAATAACTCCCAGATAACATGTCCAGTCTCCTCCATTAAAATTCCACTCTGGGGTTCTTCCTCTGCACACAGCTAAAAACAAAGCCTTTCCACAAATGCAACCTCTTGCCAGACTTAATTCGCAGCCATTCATCTTCTGACTCTGCATTGCTCCCTCGCACTCCTGGTCCAGTCCAAAGAATAAATAAAAGTCCATTCAACTTCGGTCGAGGGGGCAGGGCATAATGAAAGATTGTTAAATTCACTATTGAATCAAAAGGATCCCTCCTCTTTTGGCGGCTAACAGATTGAGGTTGAATCCTGACAAGACAGAAGTACTGTTTTTGGGGGACAGGAGGCGGGCAGGTGTGGAGGACTCCCTGGTCTTGAATGGGGTAACTGTGCCCCTGAAGGACCAGGTGCGCAGCCTGGGAGTCATTTTGGACTTACAGCTGTCCATGGAGGTGCAGTTCAATTCTGTGTCCAGGGCAGCTGTTTATCAGCTCCATCTGGTACTCAGGCTGAGACCCTCCCTGCCTGAAGACTGTCTCGCCAGAGTGGTGCATGCTCTGGTTATCTCCTGCTTGGACTACTGCAATGCGCTCTACGTGGGGCTACCTTTGAAGGTGACCCAGAAACTGCAATTAATCCAGAATGCAGCAGCTAGACTGGTGAGTGGGAGTGGCCGCCGGGACCACATAACACTGTTTCTGAGCACAATTCAAGATGTTGGTGCTGACCTTTAAAGCCCTAAACGGCCTTGGTCCTGTATACCTGAAGGAGCGTCTCCACCCCCATCGTTCCTTCCCGGCTGTTGTAAGGCTTTTCAAGCTTCAGAAAAATCATTCAAATTTCTTCAAAGCGCCAAACCCAGTCCTTTCAGCCGCTGACTGTCTGCTGCCTGTTATCATACGTCACTTCATCATCATCGTTTTATTTGTATGCCGTCTTTCCATAGTTGAAACAATGCTCAAGGCGGCTTACAACAAGATTTACATAATTACAAACATAAAAGGTAAAGGTAAAGGTAAAGGTACCCCTGCCCGTACGGGCCAGTCTTGACAGACTCTAGGGTTGTGCGCCCATCTCACTCAAGAGGCCGGGGCCAGCGCTGTCCGGAGACACTTCCGGGTCACGTGGCCAGCGTGACATCGCTGCTCTGGGGAGCCAGAGCCGCACACGGAAACACCGTTTACCTTCCCACTAGTAAGCGGTCCCTATTTATCTACTTGCACCCGAGAGTGCTTTCGAACTGCTAGGTTGGCAGGCGCTGGGACCAAAAAACGGGAGCGCACCCCGCCGCGGGGATTCGAACCGCCGACCTTTCGATCGGCAAGCCCTAGGCACTGAGGCTTTTACACACAGCCCCCCGCGTCCCACAATTACAAACATAGCAGAAGTCAAAAACAATAAATAAAACACATCAAAACGTACACAACCAAATGGAAAAAATTTCCACGTCAATCATAAGATCTAAGACTAAGGATGCAACAATAATATCAATAACAGCGACAGCACTCTCAATCCCCCATAAACAATACTCCAGCCCAAGAATCTGTTCAACAGCCTCAGTTTTTGTAGCTGGAGTCAGTCCGCACTCCACTCTCTCAGGCCAGATGAGAAAGGGCCAGCCAGGCAGGGTCAGGTCTTCCAGGGCTCACAGCCAAGGTGGTCTCGTTTAAAACAACACAGATAAAAATTAAAAACAATTTAAAGCTTCAGGAGCACCTCATGGTTAATGCCAATATTCCAAATTAATAAGGAACCAATCACAAATCATGCTGGAGATGGAGATTCGTCCATGACAGGGACACACTCCCAGGTCGCACCCGCTTTGCCTTTCAAGTTGGAAGACACAGGCTTAAGTGGCACAGCGGGATGCAGTGAACTCCCCAGAACCCACTGGGGAGCATTGCCAGGAATTTTACCTCTTAAATCCTGGCTTTCTCCCACCTGAGCCTCCCCACTGCCCCAGAGGGCAATGGAGAGCTACTGCCATCAATCGTGACATCAGCCGGAAACCGGAATTGCCTTTTTCACAGTCACTGCACACTAGTTCGACATCTTCATCAACCTTTCTTATGATAGCAGCGAGACAAATAGTTGATTCCAGACTTCCGGGTTGGCGCTTCTGGTTAATGGTGGATTTCCTCCGTCTCGGAGGAATCCGCTCTCTGGAAACAAGGGTCTGACCGCCACGGCGAGGCGGAGACCTGCGAAAAATCACGGACGGAAGAAGACCGTGGGCTTGGGATTCAGCACGTACCTTTTGCGCCTCCCCTACTTGCGGGGAGACCCAGTTTCGGGGCTCCGGAGCGACGTGGGGTGAGTGGTGCGGTACATCGAATCGACCGCTACTTTCAGGGAGTGAAGCCGCACAGCTGTTGCCAGAAAGCGCAGACTTTTCCTGTGGACATTTGGACTTTAAGTAAATTTTCGTAAGTAAATTGAATTGGATCACTAAATATTTGGATTTGGCACTTGAACGTGAAGGTCTAAACAGGAAGTCCACCTTCCGTTTTGTAAAAAGATTAAAGCAAAGCTGCTGTAAGCTGAAGCATATGAAAAGTACTCTGTAAAGTATTAATTTTCACCATTTAAGATATTGAGCACCCCCTCAGAAGCAGGGGAAGTGGGGGGAATTCTTTTGTGGATGATTGAAACCTTCAGGACAGTAAAGAAGATGACTTAATTTACCACTGTCTCATGCCTGGTATCGGGCTGTCAAAAGGCTTTATGATTTAAAATAATAATAATAATAATAACAACGGGGAATGGAATATATCTTGATGGACGGTTGAACAGAGATATATACCTTTTCGTATTGATTTCGTGGTATTTAAAAAGAAGAAGAGCTGATTTGTAATCTTGTAACTGAATTCTGAACTGAAAATAACAAAAATAGAAACTGTTGCCGATAGAGGGAGCTTCAGAAACTGTTGCGATTGTTACACTTCTGAGGCGGAAAATTCCATTATAGAATGGAGGCTGTGAAATAAGTGGCCTTGAAGAACCTTAAGATAATACTGGAAAAACAAGAAGCTCCTGGGAACATAGCTGATAAAATAACTGCTCTGTTGGAACAAGTGATAAAGACAGTGGGCACTCTTAAACAAAGTGTCTCTGGCTTGAAACAAAATGTATCTGTTTTGGTACAGAAAGTGAGTAATTCAACAGGTGCTGTTCGGGATGTGGAACCAACTTCGCAAGGGCAAGTATTGGAGAAGAGGATGGGACAACCAAAACAACCTGTTTTGTCTTTGCAAGAGGAAATTCAAGTGGAAGCCTTAGCATCAGTGTTTCAAATTGATGGACATAAATTGAAGTTCAAGGTTATGGAAGTTGAAAGTCAGATCTGGAGAGGCAGTGCCCCACTTTGACTGAGTAAGGCGAGATGGATGGATTTTTTGTTGGAGGGTGGCACTGCGGGCAAGCTTGGAAAAATGGATTTCAGTAACCTTAAAGAGACTGTGGAGTATGCTTTGGAATACCTTCTGGATTATAATTTTGAACATGGAGTTTGGGCAAGCATATTGAAATTGAATAAAGGAGCCGCTGAGAAAAAAAGCACTTTGGGATTTAATTATAGGTTTTGAAAGAAACTTGGGGGCAGACCAGGGAGAAGAGTTAAGAGCCTCGGACATAAGAGTGCCGGGTTGATGGAATTAAATAGAAATGACAGAAAAGACTGATAATTAGCAGAAAAGACTGATAAAATCGAAACCAGGGGGAAGAGATGGTGGGGAAAAATTGGGAATTTTCTAAAACAACATTTAGTATAATATTGCATAATTAAGGAATATTGGGAGATGGCAGAATGAAATTATTGGACTTAAGGATTTAAGGGTATAAGTCTTAAGGGTTTATTCTTTTCTCTCTCTGTTAGATTGGAATATAGATAATTTTTGGAATATAGATAATTTTTTGGATGGTTGATGGGAGGATAAGGTTTAAATGGATTAAGATAAACAAGTGGGTAAACAGTGAAAGATGGAAAGAATTTGCTGATTTAATTAATAATTGGAATATGAAAAGGGAGGTGGGAGGAGGTCGAGGAAATAATAATGGAGAACTGCTGCCATCAATCGTGACATCAGCCGGAAACCAGAATTGCCTTTTTCACAGTCACTGCACACTGGGTCGACATCTTCATCAACCTTTCTTATGATAGCAGCGAGACAAATAGTTGATTCCAGTGGGGTGGGGGTGTTACCAAACCCATGTTGTTGTTGTTGTTTAGTCGTGTCCAACTCTTCGTGACCCCCTGGATCAGAGCACACCAGACCCTCCTGTCTTCCACAGCCTCCCACAGTTTGGTCAAACTCATGCTGGTAGCTTCGAGAACACTGTCCCACCATCTCGTCCTCTGTCGTCCCCTTCTCCTTGTGCCCTCCATCTTTCCCAACATCAGGGTCTTTTCCAGGGAGTCTTCTCTTCTCATGAGGTGGCCAAAGTATTGGAGCCTCAGCTTCAGGATCTGTCCTTCCAGTGAGCACTCAGGGCTGATTTCCTGAAGAATGGAGAGGTTGGATCTTCTTGCAGTCCATGGGACTCTCAAGAGTCTCCTCCAGCACCAGAATTCAAAAGCATCGATTCTTCGGCGATCAGCCTTCTTTATGGTCCAGCTCTCACTTCTATACATCACTACTGGGAAAACCATAGCTTTAACTTTAAATACAGACCTTTGTTGGCAAGGTGATGTCTCTACCAAACCCTCCCCTCCCCCAAAACATGGACCCAGTATGTGTGGAATATAGCACTTATAGAATGCTCAACACACTGTGGGAGGGTGATAAGAGGAATGACAAAGAAAGATGAGTTTGACACCGTATGATTATGTCATTTTTTCACAACCAAACAGTGCTCCCCCATCTATCTCAGTCACAGCAGCCACTGTGGAGAAATTAGCTTAACACTTGAGATTGAAGCATACCCTGTGGGTGTGAGCTGAATCCACACTTCCCTTTGTCCCACAATTTCCTCCATTTGGTCCATGACTTCTAGCCATGCGTCCAAGAGGCTTTAGTTTTGTGTCACTGCTTTCCCAGGGGAAAACCCCATGGATGTTTGCTCTGATTCATCAGCAAACCTCAGCTTTTCCTGGGGGAAGCAGTGGGACAAAACAAAAACCCCCACTTCTTGGACCCATGCCTAGAAGTCATGGACCAAACAGAGCCCCACATTTGTTTTGATGCTGTGTGGATGGCTGCATAGAGGACTCAACATCTGTAGGTGTATTTGTCTTGGAAGTCAACACCGCACGCTTGGAAATGGTTCCCAAAATTGTCAACAAACTTTGCAAAATAAAAATAGAAGGTTCCTGCTTGCCAAATGCATGACTCACCCAAGCAGAGAGGAGTGGGGGCTGCATGTGCCAGCCTGCCCCTCCCTTGGTTGTTTGTCTGGGAAGGGCGAAGGTGCCACAGGGCACAGGGAGCAATTATCTCCTTCCACTTCCTCACACCAGGAATGTTGAGTCAGGGGCTGAGTCAGTGCGTGGCAAGAGGAGCAGTTCCCTGAAACTGAGCAATCCCAAGGGGGGGCTGCTCGGGGGGGGGCAAGGGGGAGAGATTGCACAACTGGCTTTGCTGGGATCCAGGTGTCGCCAGCAAGAGGAAGTGATAGCGAAGGGATTCCTATCATAGGGAAAGTGTCCCATAGAAAGCGCGAGGGGGTGGAGCGTTCCTGAGTCACATGCCGTGACAGCTACAACAACAGCAGGGAAAGGTTGAGTCAGTGGGATGCAAACATCAGGTCTGAGCCTCCCAAAATCCCTTTGCTAGGAAACTGTGACAGGCATTGTGGGTCCTGGCTGGGGTGAGGCAGCAAGTGGCCTTGTTCCGATGGAAATAATGCTATGAGGTCATTAGGAAACCAAATTCTCCAGTTTCACTGATTCAGGCTGGAAGGGTTGCCATGTCTGATTGTGGCACTCAGAGACATCAGTCCACTTAAGGGACGCCTTGCTCCATTAAAAAGGTAAAGGTAAAGGGACCCCTGACCATTAGGTCCAGTTGTGGCCAACTCTGGGGTTGCGGCGCTCATCTTGCTTTACTGGCCTAGGTAGCCGGCGTACAGCTTCCGGGTCATGTGGCCGGCATGACTAAGCTGCTTCTGGCAAACCAGAGCAGCGCACGGAAATGCCGTTTACCTTCCCGCCGGAGTGGTACCTATTTATCTACTTGCACTTTGACGTGCTTTCGAACTGCTAGGTGGGCAGGAGCAGGGACTGAGCAACGGGAGCTCACCCCATCGTGGGGATTTGAACCACCAACCTTCTGATCGGCAAGTCCTCGGCTCTGTGGTTTAACTCACAGCGCCACCCGCGTCCCCCTTGTTCCATTATGCAGCATTAATTTGGAAAGGGAAGGAACTTCAAATGGAGAGATGGACGTTTTCTTTTGCAGACCTCTTATGTGCAAGCAGCTCTTAGTGCCATGCACACATCTGCTCTGCTTCTTCAGCCCACAATTCCCAGCGTTGGACATCTGCACAGGCAGGGCTGAGAGCAGGCCAGACACATACATCTCAGAATCATAGGCCCATGGAGCTGAAAGGGACCAACAAAGGTCATCTATGCAATCCCCTGCGACTTGAACCCATTGGTTTGAGTCCTACCCTCTGGAGCAGCAGAAAACAAGCTTGCTCTGTGTTCTGTGTGATACTTGACAAAGGCCATTATGTTGCCTCCCAGTCTTCTCTTCTTCAGGCTAAAAGGCTTCCTTCCTCGCCTGCTGTGGCGACTCGTCACCTTTCCAAATTATAGCTGTTCAACACTTATTCACAAGAAAGCACTTGGAAGGGAGGGGGAAAGGAGAGGTCAGACTGGTTGCCCAGCTGAGCCTAAACAGGACACGGCCGCTCCCTCTTGACTGGAGGACCCTGGCCCAGACCAGGTGCTCATGCCAGGTGCTTAATTGTCACCAAGAGGGAAGGAGTCGTCACCAGCCTTTGGATTTCCTCGCCTCTCAACTGCCAGGGCTCCCTTTGCTCACTCTCCCCCTGGATTTCGACATAATTCAGGCCATTCATTAGGTATGGCTTAGAGAAGGATGACATTCCTTCATGTCGCAGCTTCTTGCACAACTTAGCTGGGCTGAGGGGGAATTTCCCAGGCAAAGAGCGAGAAAGGTTTCACCTTTCCTGGCTGTCCAGGCAAAACGAGGCTTTTCTTACCAGCCAACTCACCTCTCCCCATGGCTTCTCTTGTTACTGAAATCTATCACAAGATCCACCACTTCCCTTTCCACCTCTGACTTTCGGCTTGCATCAGTTTCCTTACTCTCTCAGCCCCCTGACCCAGCTGCCATTTGCCACCTCCTCCTTCCTTGCTCAAAGAAACAGAGAGTTATAAGGTACCCCGTGGGGTTGTCTGGTCCAGCCCCCTGCAGAAATCTCAGCGGAATCCTCCTTGGAAAATGGCCACCCAACCTCTGCTTCAAAACCTCCAGGGCTCTTCTTCCCATCAGAAAGTTCTTCCTACCGTCGAGTCAACATCTCCTGTTCCATCATTTGGAGTCATAGAGTGGTAGAGCACGAAGGGACCCTGAGCATCATCTAGTCCAGCTCACTGCAAGGCAGGAATATGCAGCTGGACTATAACAGGGATCGAACCTGCAACCTTGCCTGCTCTACCCAATTTGCTCCTCCGGAGCAGCAGAAAGCAAGCTTGCACCCCTACCATGGGGAATCCCTTCAGATACATGAAGATGCTCCTTGCCTCCCTTCCCAGACTTCTGCCCTCCTCCCCCACCTCATGCCCCACACAATGCCTTGGTCTCTTTGCCAGTTGATGCTCCTGACCTGCTGTGCATACCCCTCTGTCTGAGCATCATCCGGGGTGGACTAGATGACCCTATGGGTCCCTTCCAACTCTAAAAGACCCCTGACAGTTAAATCCAGTCGTGACAGACTCTGGGGTTGCGGCGCTCATCTCGCTTTACTGGCCGAGGGAGCCGGCATACAGCTTCCAGGCCATGTGGCCAGCAGGACTAAGCCACTTCTGGTGAACCAGACCAGCGCACGGAAACACCATTTACCTTCCCGCCAGAGCAGTACCTATTTATAATAATAATAATACAGTGGTACCTTGGGTTAAGAACTTAATTCATTCCAGAGGTCCGTTCTTAACCTCAAACTGTTCTTAACCTGAGGTACCACTTTAGCTAATGGGGCCTCCTGCTGCTGCTGTGCCGCTGCTGCACGATTTCTGTTCTCACCCGGAAGCAAAGTTCTTAACCCAAGGTAATATTTATGGGTTAATGGAGTCTGTAACCTGAAACATATGTAACCCGAGGTACCACTGTAGTAGGAATAAGAATAAGAATAAGAATAAGAATAAGAATAAGAATAAGAATAAGAATAAGAATAAATTGTATTTATATCCCACCCTCCCCAGCCAAGACTGGGCTCAGGGTGGCTAACAACCAATATAAAACAAATTGATTGAAATACAACAAAAACAAGATTAAAATATAGCATTAAAACATTAAAACATTAAAATGCAGCCTCATTTCAATGGAAACTCAAATCAAAAATGTTTTTTGGGGGGTGAAAATATCAAGTCTTCACCAAAGCTAACTATCCAGACTGGTCCTACGTGGGCCAGAAAAAAGCCAAGGAAGTCCCCAAATAGGAGTTCCATCACAGGAGGAGAAAGTAAAAAGGAAAGAGGGGAAGGGACTTTGACGTGCACTTTGACGTGCTTTCGAACTGCTAGGTTGGAAGGGATCCTATGGGTCGCTTCGAACTCTACCGTTCTATGATTCTACACTCCAAATCATATTTTTTTAAAAACAAATATGGGTACATTAAGGAAATAACAAGAGCCTGCTAGATCAAAGGCCAAAGGCCAGTCCAGCATCCTTTTCTCACAGTGGCCAATCAAATACTCCAAGTGGAAATCAGCAAGCAAGATTTGAGCACAAAAGAGAGCCCTCCGCTCCGCTCCTGGTTTTCATCCCTGCTCCTAATTCTTCTACCACCTTGGCCTGGCCAAGGAGTGTGGAATGGGTCGTTTTGTGGGGGGCGCTGGCTTTGGTCCCCAGGGTGAGTAATGGAGGCAGGTGTGCCCAGAGGAGAGCAGCCAGGAGGGAGAGGGAACGGTCACTACGAGGCTTCTCCCAGAACCCAGAGCAGGAGGGCTATTTTGGGCCAGTCCTGGCTGCTCCCTCAGCAGAACCGGCACAGCTGGCCAGGTAGGTCACTGGGAGCCAGCCCCGCCCTGGAAGGCATTTAATGCTCCTCTGCGTGGCTCAGATCCGGATATTCCAGGCTGGATATTCCCCAGAGCACCATGGAGGCAGGAGTCCTCTGGCTCCTAACAGGACTCCTCTTGCTCCAGGGTTGCGCTGCTGCTGCCGTCCAGTCCCCAGATTATGGAGAGGAGAGGACAGGTGAGAGCTTGACTTAAGGAGCTGGGTGCCCGGGGGGGGGGGGGAGGGGAGCTGGACCATCCTCTCTTGGGTGCTGAGGAGGAGCCTCCTTCCCCATAGAGTAGGTCCAGCACCAGAGGGAGATGTTTTCATTTAGAGAAAAGGTGAGCAGGAGGCAGAGGAGAACAAGAAGCAACACGATAGACATTTATAAGATTCCTCCTGCCGTGGAGGAAGTGGAGAGAGGTCTTTCTCCCTCTCTCCTAGAATTCGTGAACGATGTTTCCATTTTATTTACAATATGCATCTTCCCCCCCCCCCCCAATTTCCCCCTTTTCTTCCTAATGTCTCAACAAACGAAACTGATTTGTAAAAATGTTACATGGGGGGGGAAATACGAGAGAGACATTGCAAACACTTTTGTAAATCAAGAAAATATTTAATAAAATAAAAATAGGACTCGTGGACGTCCAATGAAGCTGCAGGTTGGAAGTTTCGGGACGGGTGAAAGAAAGGAATTGTTTGCACAGTGCAGAGTTCAACTTTGGGACTCCCTTCTGCAGGAAGGAAGCAGCCCCCAACAGAGATGGCTTCAGAAGAGGGTCAGACAAATCATGGAGGAGGAGAGGGAGATGGATGGGCTCTGGAGACAGCAAGGCTTCTGCATCCCAGTTCCTGCAAAACTGCGGGGGGGGGGCTCCTGTGTTCGAATCCTGCTTGCATGTTTCCCTTTGGGACACCTGGTCAGCCACCGTGAGAACACAAGGCTGGACTAGATGAGCCCCCTTTGGCCTGACCCAGCAGGCTCTCCTTGTGTTCTTAAGGTGGGGGTTTGGGGTGGGGAGGGGGCTGGAGTTGCAGCAGCTGTGCAGCCCATGGAGCAGAGCAGAACCAGCCTGTTTCCCCCCTTGGGGCAGGAATGTGCTCCTTGGCTCCCCACCAGCTGGGCCTGCAATGCTAGCTGGGTCCCCTGCTCCAGGCCGCCATGGGGTGGCTGAGCCAGAGAGGCCCCTCCAAGATCAGGAAAGCAAGGTGGGGGGAGAGGGAGGGAGTGGTTGAGAGGGATATTCTTCAGGACGCACCTTAATAATAATAATTAAGCCCATCGCCCAGCCCTTCCCGGCTAGCTTTTATAAGCCAGGATGGGCAAGGATCAAGCAGACAGGTGGTTGGTTTCACTCGTCCAAGCAGCCTGTCCACATCCTTGGAGGTAACAGGTTGGAACTGATCCCACGCAACTTGACTAGACAGGACTCTAGCACTCTCCCGCCCCGGCCCTGCTCCCACGGTGGCGTCTACCTCTTCCCGAATCTGAGCGACTTTATCTGCAAAAAACTTTGCAAAATCATTGCAGCAGATCATGTGGCCCTTACTGGGCCCCGATGTAGCAGGTGGGTCCGCTAAATTGCGAACCACCTGAAAGAGTCTCCTGCTGCTGTTTTCTGCAGATGCAATAGAGGCAGTGAAGAAAGTCTTCTTCACCATTGCTCTCACTACTTGGTGGGCTCAACATTGAGCTCTAACCCGTGTCTGGTTGGCTTCAGAATGAGTTATCCACCACCGGCGCTCTAGCTGTCTCAGCGATTGTTTCATTGCCCTCAGATGCATGGAAAACCATGGGGCTATCTGGGCTCCATGCAGTCGGAGAGGGCGCTTTGGAGCCAAACAGTCAATAGCCCTGGTTAACTCCGCATTCCAGTGGACCACCAGGGAATCTTGTTATAGCTACAGCTGACATCTGTGTCCAAAGCTCTTTAGAGGGACAAGCGCTTGTGTTATCAGCCCACATACTCAATTGCAGGGAGGTCAGAAAAGGAGGTTTACTTATTTTGATATACTTGAGACCAGAATAACGAAACCTGAGGGCACTCCCACTACAGATGGAATAACGTCCCTTCGAGCCCACAAGTCCGGCTAGGAATCTGGTGTGGACTGACATGTGATATGAGACATCTTTTTTTTGGGGGGGGGGATACGATGGCATCTGTGCAAAGCTTGGAGAGAACATCCCCTCTTGTATGGATGGGGGCAGCCCTGCTATTAGGCAGAGTGAGGAGGCTGCCTCAGACGGCAGGTGCTGGTGGGGAAGGTCAGGGAGTGGTGACAAGAAGGCACTGAAGGGCAGGGCTGGCACATGCCACCCACAGCAATACAGGAGTACCTGGGGTCACGAACTTAATTCGTTCCAGAGGTCCATTCTTAACCTGAGGCGCATCTTCGCTAATGGGGCCTCCTGCTGCCGCCGCACCGCGGGCACACGATTTCCGTTCTTATCCTGGGGCAAAGTTCTCAACCCAGGTACTACTTCCGGGTTAGTGGAGTTTGTAACCTGGACTGTTTGTACCCCAAAGTGTTTGGGGGTACTGCTGGAAACCGCAGGAGGGGAGAGGGTTCTTGAACTCAGGTCCCCTCGGGAGGTCCGGTTAGCTCATGCGAGAACAAGATGCTGGACTAGAGGGGGGCATTGGCCTGATCCTGCAGGCTATGTCTATCTAGTCCAGAGCTTCCCAAACTGTGCATCATGACACATTAGTGTGTCAGCTGCAGTGCGTAGGTGTGTCACACAAACGCTCCCGGTGCTTCTCCTGGGGCCGGAAAGGGGTTAGTTTAACCTCCGGTTTGCTGGTAAAACTGAATTACTGCATCATGAAATGATTCGTGTCTAAAAAGTGTGTCACGAACATGAAAAGTTTGGGAAGCTCTGATTTGTCCAATCCCCTGCAGTGCCAAAGGATCCCAAAAAGGCTTCTGTATGTGGAACTGGGAGAGGCAGCCATCTTCTCCTTCGCCTCGGGCAGCAAAGTATCTTGGGCTGGATTAATGGACAAATGGCCTTCTGCCCACCCTTAAAATGCAGAGCCCAGGACTGGCAGGGAGAGGGCCTGGATCGTGCTCACACCCAGCTTCTTGGGTGCTCAGTCGTCTTTCTCCCCATCTCTCTTGCTTGCAGGGAAGGATGGATTCTGCCCCGCCTCCCCCAATGGGCTGTATGACCCCCCCTGCAAGGTGGACTGCGAAGCGGACAGCGAGTGCGCCGGGGGGAAGAAGTGCTGTGAATTTGCCTGCAAACACGTCTGCCTGCCTGCCAGCCCAGGTACCTGTGCTTTGCCAGCCACTGGTGCAGCGTTTCATTTACCTGCAAGATCGCCTTGCCCAGAGGCAGACCTTGGGCTGCTTGGATTGGTGGAACGGGCACTATTATGAGTGCCACATTGTACCCGTTCTGCACTTGTAAGAACTTGGTGTTTTAGTGTGGCAGCGCCAAACTTTGAGACTCCCTGCCTGTTGATATCAAGCAGATGCATTTAGTATACCCTGTCTGGAAGCCACTAAACGCATTTTTGTTAGGGAAGCAGATGTTGACAAAGTTCATGCAAGTTTTAATCTGTTTCTAGTCTAACGTCATTTTAACTTTGTGAATGTCTTAAATTATTGCTGCTGATTCTTCTAATGGTTTCCTTCCAGATTCTTTCCAATAGCTAATAGTTTCATTGTTGCTGTAAACCACTCGGAAGTTGGTTGGTTGGTTGGTTTACAATCAAGAGGTGTATAAATTTTATGAAATAACAAATAAATAAAACCTCATGGGGAGGGTCTTCAGCTCGAAGTTGGTGGGTGCAAATGCACCCCAGATGACATGAGCAAATCTACCCATGTTTTCGGGAGACCTTTTGTTCCTGGGCCAGGGAGAGAAATGGGGTTGAATTTAAGTTGGTTTCTGAGCCCCAGAAACAGTTCTGGAGCAAAGTGCCCTCCCTTGGAACATGACCAAGTGCCAAGAAGTTGTGTGTGCCTCTGGGCATGGGCAGAGTGCCTTCCCTTCCCTGCTGAACAGCCATAGTCAGATCCCGACTTCTGGGCTTGGGGAAGAGATTGCAGCAGGCCTGTGGCTCAGTCACTGTCCCATTAAGAACAGAGAGAGGGGCTGTCCAGTCACCCCATCGGACCATGAGACCTTGCCAACCTCAAGAAGGGGCACTGAGTGGTACAGAGAGACAAGGAAGGGCTGCGCAGGCTGTGGGCGACCGGCGATACTGCAGTGCTCCACTGCAGCCGAGGTGCTGTGATTCCCACATTGCATGGGGTTGGACATAATAATAATAATAATAATAATAATAATTTATTACTTATACCCCACCCATGTGGCTGGGTTTCCCCAGCCACTCTGGGCGGCTTCCAACAAAGTATTAAAATACAGTAGTGTGCTAAACATTAAAAGCCTCCCTAAACAGGGCTGCCTTCAGAGGTCTTTTAAAGATAAGATAGCTGCTTATTTCCTTCACATCTGAAGGGAGGGTGTTCCACAGGGCGGGTGCCACTACTGAGAAGGCCCTCTGCCTGGTTCCCTGTAACTTGCCTTCTCGCAGTGAGGGAAGCGCCAGAAGGCCCTCAGAGCTGGACCTCAGTGTCCGGGCAGAACGATGGGGGTGGAGACGCTCCTTCAGGTCTACTGGGCTGAGGCCGTTTAGGGCTTTCAAGGTCATCACCAACACTTTGAATTGTGCTCAGAAACATAGTTGACTGTTGGGGTCCCCTCCACTCTGCAGTTCTGTGATTCAAAGGCAGCAGCTGCCTGTCTTCAAACCCTTCTCAGATCCACCTCCCCAGCACACCTTCCTTGGCCACAGAGTCCCGGCTGTCTGGCCTCCTCAAGATGTCCGCCCTTGCTCATTCTCTGCTTTCTCGTTGCTCCCAGAGAAGCCTGGCAGCTGCCCGCCACCACTGCTGAAGAAGCTCCAGGCGCCTTTGGTGTGCGACTCTTCCTGCACGGACGACGCCAGCTGTCCCAGAGCACAGAAGTGCTGTGACTCAGGCTGTGGAAGCCAAGTGTGCAGGATGCCCATTGAAGGTAACGAGGAAACTGGCCCTGACCTGGGGCAGGACGGAAAAAAGAAAGTCCTTCTTCGTCCAGCGCATAGTTAAACTATGGAACTCCCTCCCACCAGAGGCAGTGAGGACCACCAACCTGAATGGCTTCAACAAATTGTTGTTTCATGAAGGCTATCAGTGGCTATCTAGGATGGCTCAGCTCTGCCTACAGGGTTGTTGTTGTTTAGTCGTTTAGTCGTGTCCAACTCTTTGTGACCCCCTGGACCAGAGCATGCCAGGCACTCCTGTCTTCCACTGCCTCCCACAGTTTGGTCAAACTCACGTTGGTAGCTTCGAGAACACTGTCCCACCATCTCGTCCTCTGTCGTCCCCTTCTCCTTGTGCCCTCCATCTTTCCCAACATCAGGGTCTTTTCCAGGGAGTCTTCTCTTCTCATGAGGTGGCCAAAGTCTTGGAGCCTCAGCTTCAGGATCTGTCCTTCCAGTGAGCACTCAGGGCTGATTTCCTTAAGAATGGGGAGGTTTGATCTTCTTGCAGTCCATGGGACTCTCAAGAGTCTCCTCCAGCACCAGAATTCAAAAGCATCCATTCTTCAGCCATCAGCCTTCTTGATGGTCCAGCTCTCACTTCCGTACATCACTACTGAGAAAACCATACATGGTGGGAGGCAGCAAAGCTGAAAACTGGCCAGTCTCTAAAACACAGGCCCTTCCCCTGTTGTGCCCCGGGGGAAGAGTTGCAATGGGTGCCCATTGCCAGGGCATCAGGTCTCTCTCCTGAAGGCTGCATCAGCTCCAGACTCGGCTGCTTCTATCAGTTGGGGGGGTGATCAATTGATGTGCATGTGCCAGGCTGAAGGCCCCCACAGGACTGTGCCACTGTGGCACATCTGGCTGGCCACTGGGAGAACAGGATGCTGGACTAGGTGGGCTCCCTTTGGCCTGATCCAGCAGCCGGGCTCTTGTTCTGCTGGAACCTTCAGGTCCAGGGGCCGTCTGTCTCAATTCCTAGGCTCTTTAAGGCATTTGGCCGCTGAGACCACATTAGCTCCTACAAAGACCTACATTAGCTCCGGCTGGCCGCCTCAGCACCTCGCTAGCTCACTCGCCCCCGAACTCATGGCGCAGACCTCCCCGCAGCAGAAGAGCCCGCTGCAGTGCTCCAACCGACGGGCGAGCTCTTCCCTGGACTTCAACTCTCAGGCCCCAGACTCTCAGCCTGGCACCCCTGAGAGCCTGGCACCCGGGTGCCCCCCACCCCTGGCGCCTATGGTTAAGACGGCCCTGGGTGGAAGGAAACCTGTGGGAGAAAATTCCCTTTTGGGGGTTCAAGTACAGAGGCTCACCCCAAATCCCCAACTAGCCAGACGTGATTCAGTAATGCATTACCAGATGGAATCCATTAGTGTCTGCGAGAGAATTTCCATTAGCACACGCCCTTCACAGGAAAGAAGCATGCCATCTTGGCTGCTTATTCTTCCGCCTATCCCCTTCTGCCACCCCAGCTCAAAGTCTCTCGTCCAGCCACAGTCCTGGGAAACACTTTGGGCTCATGCACAATCCGTTCCTCCATCTGCCCTGTGCCAAGAAGACTCGCGCCCTCTCTCATTCTCTGCCTCTCTGTGTCTCTTAGAGAAGCCTGGGAAATGCCCCCTGGTGCAGCGGAAGACGCCCTCAGGAGGAGGAGAGCCGTGCAGCGACACCTGCACCCACGACTGGCAGTGCAAGGGGGACCAGAAGTGCTGCTTCTCGGGCTTCTCCATGGATTGCACCAACGTCCCCCAAGGTGCCAAGGCAGGAGGGGGCAGGCCAGGTGAGGAAGCTGCCAGAGGCCGGGGTGGCACCATGGGAGGATGGGCAGCGCTGTAAACAAAATCTGCCCCTTTTCCCCTTATGGGCTTTTGTAGGTTCTCTATCGGTAGGAGAAAAGAACAGAGACCAACCAGAGAAGCAAAATAGCTAGTAAGCCTGATCTTTATTAAAGCTGTTGCAACAGGGTGCTCCCTTCACATGCAGGAAAGGAGGAGGACCCAGAACACAGGTGTGTCTGTCCTTATATGGACATTTTAAATTGCCATCCCTGGAGTCCAAGACCACCCCCAGAAACATCATACCTACATCACAGAAAAGGCGGTCTACAACAGAAATCTGAGTGCATTGTTTTTACCTTGTATGCCAGGTTACCTGTTAATGTTCACTTGACTGGATTACCTGGGGAGCCTGGCCAGTCTTTTGTAATGATAATACTTAATTCCTGAGCCAAGTCACAGGCTCACCCTATTCACACCTTAAATGTGCCCTTAAGGCAGGATTTGTGAGGACAGAGACAATGGGGAGGTTTCTGCATTTCCTTCGAACTTGCAGAGAAATATTTGAGGTGACTGAAAGAGTCAAACTGGCTTTAGGACTTTTCCTGTGGGTTTTGGACATGTGGTTTATATATTTACTGGTATATATGTGTTTGCTAGGGAAGTGGGTGGCGCTGTGGGTTAAAGCCTCAGTGCCTAGGGCTTGCCGATCGAAAGGTCGGCGGTTCGAATCCCCGCGGCGGGATGCGCTCCCGTTGCTCGGTCCCAGCGCCTGCCAACCTAGCAGTTCGAAAGCACCCCCAGGTGCAAGTAGATAAATAGGGACCGCTTACTAGCGGGAAGGTAAACGGCGTTTCCGTGTGCGGCTCTGGCTCGCCAGAGCAGCGATGTCACGCTGGCCACGTGACCCGGAAGTGTCTTCGGACAGCGCTGGCCCCCGGCCTCTTGAGTGAGATGGGCGCACAACCCTAGAGTCTGTCAAGACTGGCCCGTACGGGCAGGGGTACCTTTACCTTTACTTTATGTGTTTGCTTGGTACGTTTAGGAATATATATATATGACCTAAAAATTCTTATAACAGCTCCCCTGGCAGGTGAAGCTCAGGAGGCCCATACAGTCATAAGGGATCCCAGGGGTCATCTAGCTCTGCCCTCTGCAATGCAGGAATTGCAGCGAAAACCAGTGCTTTTCCTCTCTTGCTCCAGCTGCCTGTTTGGGCTGAGGGACTTGACTCAGCTGCCCTGGGGATCCATCACGCAAGGCCCCCATTGGCCTAGGAAGAGTGCAACGGGTGGGCTTTGGGGCAAGGGTCTCGGCACTCTTCTCCAGCAGCCGGGACATCCCTCCCTCAGACAGTCTGGCGGGTTTGATAAGAGAGGAAGGGTCCCCAATGGGTGCTCAGGACTCTTCCCTGACCAGAGCGAAAAGACGGGGGGGGGAGACCAGCAGCTCCTTGTCCAGGGCTGCTGCTGGTGGAGCCGACTGCTTCCTTTCAGCTGAGGCACCCCTGGGGAAGACAGGGTTTACAGTGTCTGACCAGGACCTGGTAAAGGGCAGGGTTCGAATCCCCCACTCAGCTAGGATGAAGCTCACAGGGTGTGATCTTCATTGCTTCTCGGCCTAACCTACCTCGCAAGGTTGTGGTGCGGATTGAAGGAGAAGGCGAGAACCATGCAGACCACCCTGAGCTCTTTGGAGGAGAAGGTGGGACAGAAATGCAATAAACAAACAAACAAATAAGAGGAAGGGGCACAGCTCCAAAGGCCCGTGGGGGGGTCACCCTCTGTGCTTTTTGTGGGGAGGCCTGGTAGGGTGAAGGACAGCACCCCCCTGACCACTCAGCTTTCTCTTCTAGGGTCCCCTACATCCAGCACCTCCTAAAGGAAGACTCCAAGGACTGTTGGGTCTGGCCATGGACTTGAAGACTTTCCGTCCGGAACACAGCATGGGGGGGGGGGAGCTTCTGCAGGAAAGAGTCCCAGAAGGGTCCCCAAAAATCCAGTGCAGCCATTTGGGGTACATTGTCTTCCAGATGGGGAGCTGCCCTCTCCTGCCTCCCTCTGGCCTCCTGTGGTACTGCTTCTGGCATGCCCTTCCCCTTCCCAGACTGTCCCAGTTAGGCTTGCTTTAACCAGGGCAAAACCAGACTTTGTTTCACCCGAGTCAAAGACCCAGTTTGGGACACACTCCCATGTGCAATTGTACACACACACAACACACACAGGCTGGGAGTCTCATCGGCGTCCCTCTGGAACAGGAGTCAGCAAACCTTTTCAGCAGGGGGCCATTCCACTGTCCCTCAGACCTTGTGGGGGGCCGGACTATATTTTTTGGGGGGAAATGAACGAATTCCTATGCCCCACAAATAACCCAGAGATGCATTTTTTTTAAAAGGGCACATTCTACTCATGTAAAAACAAGCTGATTCCCGGACAGTCCGCGGGCCAGATTCAGAAGGCGATTGGGCCAGATCCGGCCCCCAGGCCTTAGTTTCCCTACTCATGCTCTGGAGGCTTCACCTGGGACCACCCCCACCCCCCGTCCCCCACTTTAAGCAAGAGCTCAGTGCAGCTGCAAAGTTGCAGGATCTCAGCCAGCCGGGGATGGCTCACACCTCCTTTCCACAGGCAAAGACTGAATCTCACACTGGAGGGGGGAGGTGGAGTTCATCCTGCCCACAGAGATGGAGGCATCCACAGTCCATTAGCGGAGGAGGAGGGCGGAATCCGGAGCCCAAAGCACAGCTCCGAGCAAGCCCCCCTCTCCAGGCGCGCAAAGGAAGAGCCGGTAAACAATCCTAAAATGCTTCTGGCTCCCTTTGGCCAGCGACCCCCTGAAACCAGCTGCCTCTTGGGCATATGAGACTCTGTATGCATGTTTGGCTCTGTATGTGTGTTGGGCATTCATAAAAAGAACCCGCCTGTGCCATTGGAGGGTTGCTATTGTTGCTGCTTGTGAACCACCATTTGCATACAGAACCATTGAGTCGGGAGGGACCCCATGAGTCATCTAGTCCAACCCCTGCAATGCAGGAATCACAGCTAAAGGACCCCTGACAAATGGCCATTCGGCCTCTGCTTAAAAACCTCCAAGGAAGGAGAGTCTACAATCTTCTGAGGTCGTCCGTCCCCCCATCCGACCGCTCTTACTGTCAGAAAGTTCTTCCTAAAGTGTAGCCAGAATCTCCTCTCTTGTGAGACCTGCAGGATGCTCCCCCGGCAGAGTATATTTCACCCTCCGTCCCCTGGAATCTCCCTGCCATTTCTCCAAAGCCTGGCAGGAGTGCTGTATCTGCCAGGAGATAACAGCCCCCCTAGAGCACCCTGGTTCCTTGTGAGCAAACTGAAAGTGCGTGGCATAGTGGGCAAGAGGCTAAGGAGCCCTGCCCCAGGATGGGGCCCCTTGTTCCCTTTCAAACTGCCCTAGACAGGCCTGTCTGGACAAGACTCGCACCCCACACCCTGCATCATCTCAGCAATTTCTCCAAATTCGAACAGTGCGGAGGATTCCCCAGATAACATAAGTGACATGCCTGGAATGGTCAGAAATGCACAGCCCTTGGCTGGATTTCACGTGGCCCCAGGAGCTATCTGACTCACACTTCTTTCCTAACCAGCTTCAAAGATTAAAAGGGAGATGGGGTGGGGGGTGGGAGGCAATAGACCTGTCAGAGCCTCCGCTACGACTGAGCTTCTCCTTCTCCGGTTGAGTCCTCCGACGATAATTAACGACCTGAGCCTCTGATAAGGCTCCAAGTGTTGGTTTCTGTTTTCCTTCACTGTGCAGCGAAAGGGCTTGTCACGAGACAGGTGTTTACATTCCACAGTCTGTACTGTACTGTTGGAGTTTCTCACGGGAAAGGGAGACTGGATGTGACGTACACTGGTTTCCTGTTTTTCACTGTGTTGTTTCTCTCCAAGCTGTCGAGGAGACAGGATGCTTTTCTGCTCCGGCAGAGGCAAGATGTCTTTCTGTAATATAACTGCTTTGAACTGTAAATAAAGCAACCAAGAGTATGCAGCACGTACTCCTCATCCTTCCGCTGGGCACGGAACTCTGCTTTAACCAACACGTGGTTATGGGCTCCAGAAGTCGAATCGGAGTGCCGGCAAAGGATCGGAATGCAGAGGGACAGATCGGATTGGAATCTGCTCTGCGCATAAACATGATTGATGAGGTATGTTGCTACTGCTCCGGGCAGCCTGCCAGCTTCTAGTTAATGGCTTTATGGCTGGACTTTGAACTGTTAAAGCCGTTTTGCCGGGAATAGGAAAATGGCTCCCAGGCTCAAGTTACTATGCTGGGGAAATCGAAAGTAACTTTTAAGTGCGCTTTTGGAATAAAGCAGGTGCAGCAGTGACGCAGCAAGATTTAAAGCAGCGTATATGACGCTGAAGGCTAATGCCAGAGTCATGATGGCCCTTCAGGATGCTTGTGGGATTCCTAAGCTCAACAAGAAAAATTATGCCGACTGGGTTTTGTATGCAGAGGCAATTCTGCGGAAAGAGGGTTTGTTTGAGGTCATTACAGAAACCCCCCCAGCTCCAGTTACAGATGCATGGAAAGTTAAGGATTCCAAAGCACGGGGAACACTTACATTGATAGTATCCCCAGAAGAGCTCTGTCTATTGCGTGATAAGACCTCAGCCAGAGAAATTTGGGATTCTTTGAGAGAGGCTCACTTAAGGACAGAAGCTGGATCTACTATATTTTACTTTAACAAGCTGCATAATATGGCTCTTGCTGAAGGTGGAGATGTGCGTTTACATCTGATGGAGATGCAAAATCTGAGACATGAGCTGCAACAGAGAGGACTCAACTTTCCAGAGGCTGTGTATTCTTTCATGATACTACAATCTTTGGGTTCAGGTTGGGAGTCTGTTGCAACCCAGATTGCTGTGCAGCCAACAGCTCAGCTAACAGTGGACTTTGTTACTGCCGTGGTGTTAAATGAAGCAGATCGCCGGGGTGCTAGCTGCATGGGCAAGGGGGAGTCTTCACAGACGTCATCCCATAGTGCAGTGGAACCACCAGATGGCGCCAAAGCTTTGAAGGCAGTGAAATGCTACTCGTGTGGACGTCTAGGCCATATGAAGAGGGAATGCAGATATCCCAGGGCCAAGACAGAGCAGCGCAGCGAAAGCTCATCGCGTGGAAAAGGCCGAGGCAAAGGCAAAGGTCCGGTGTCTAGGACAACGCAGCACAAGGCTATGGTTTCACGCTTCACTCCAAAGGTTGCAGAGGTCCAGAAGACGTCTAGATCTTTCTTCGTTGTTGATTCGGCGGCGACCCACCACATGTGCAACGATAAGAGACTTTTTGTGTCTTTTACACCGCAGGAAGGTGCGATTCACCAGGCGGATGACCACACTATTCCCAGTAAAGGCTACGGAACTGTTGTTCTTCACAGTTTGGACTTATCGATACAGAATGTCCTTTACGTGCCAGACGCCAAACATAATCTGCTCAGCGTTGGACAACTGAATGAGCGGAACATTGACGTTTCCTTCAAGAACAAGAAGTGCATCATCACAAAGAAAAATGACTATGAATTGCATGCTGAATATGTTGATCGTTTGTTTGTTTTGTATTATGATGATGTTGTGCAGGATGACACTTGTTGCATTGCAGGTTCTAACAAAAGTTTGCATGCAGGATGTATTCATGATTTTCATCGAAAATTTGGTCATTTGCATTTTGAGGCAGTATCTAAAATGCCTGCCTTGGTTGAAGGTATGACTATTAGACCCTGCAGGTACCACATGAAGTGCAAAGCATGCGCAGCAAACAAGGTGAAAATGGCTGCGAAAGGTAAGGTGTCTAGTAGGCAAGCTACGGAACCATACCAGATTATTCATGCTGATTTGGTTGGACCACTAGCGCCCTCTTTGGGTGGAAATAGGTACTTCATGGTTCTCATTGACGCATTTTCTAGATATATTTTTGTGTACAATCTCAAGCAGAAATCAGAGGCTTTTCCTAGGTTCAAGGAATTCTGTGCTTGGTTGGAAAATGTGCATGGTAAGAAGATAAAGACTCTTTTCAGTGATCGCGGGGGAGAATTCACTTCTCAGCAGTTTGAAGCTTTTCTGACTGAGAAAGGAATTCAACACGATTTGTCTAGTCCTCGCTCGCCATGGCAGAATGGACTTGCGGAACGGGCAAATCAGACATTGCTTCAAGGGTTAAAAACCTTGCTGCATGATGCCAATCTTCCAGAGAGTTATTGGGCCGAATCTCTCTCGTGTTTTGTTTACAGTTACAATCGCAGGTTATCTTCAGCGATTGGTTGTACCCCCTATGAGAAGATGTTTGGCAAGAAGCCATACATCAAACACATGAAAATTTTTGGTTCTGACATGTGGGTTCATTCACCACAAAATTCAAAGTTAGACAAGCGTGGATTGCATGGTATCTTTCTAGGTTATCAGAAAGGGTCTTACAGAATAATGATGACTGACTCTAAGACAATTAAGCTCACGAGAAGTGTTGAATACAATGCAAAGTGGGGGGAGAATGTGGGAATTTTCCAATGTTATCCTGATGACAGTGATGAGACTGAGGATAGTCAGAAGCAACCACAACAACCCACACCCACTGATGAAGGTTCTGAGTCTGAATCTGAAACTGAATCGGGTGATTCAGAGGATTTCAAGAGTGCGAAAGCCTCTATGCGACCCTCTGAAAGCTCTGATCAAGAATTGGAAGAACCATTGTTCACAATAGGTCGCTTTTCTCCTAAGAAGGAAGAGGAGAGTGTTGAAGACTTAAGGCTAATTCGTAGGTCACAGAGAGCCACAAAAGGCAAACCTCCAAAGAGATTTGCTGATGAATTTGCTACGATAGCAGTAACAGCTGTTAAAAGCTCCAAGAAGGTATTTGAACCTTCAAGTTTCCAAGAAATCCAGGGTTTGGATTCAAAGGAAGCTGAACCATGGTTAAATGCCATGAAGGCTGAGCTTGATTCCTTGGAAAGGAACAAAACATGGGAGCTAGTTCCAGTAGTTCCAGGAATGAAACTGCTTGGAAGCAAATGGGTCTTCAAAGCGAAGACTGATCAAAATGGCAAGATAGTCAGACACAAAGCCAGATTGGTAGCCAGAGGTTTCGCACAAGTACCAGGTGAAGACTATCACGAGACCTACTCACCCACAGTGAGGTATGAAAGCATTAGGCTTATGCTCAAGCTAGCTGCAGAGGAAAATCTACACATTAGTCACCATGATATTAATACAGCTTTTCTGTACGGATCTCTGGATGAATCACTTTATATGCTTCCACCTGATGGCGTACAGGTAAAACAGGGATTTGTTTGTGCTCTGAAGAAATCCCTTTATGGTCTCAAACAAAGTGCACGGTGTTGGCACACAAAACTCACTGAAGTATTGTTTTCTCTAGGTTTTCAGCAAGGGAAAGCTGATCCATGTGTATTTGTCAAAGAGGAGGGGCAAAAGAAACTGTACTGTTTGTTTTATGTTGATGATTTATTATTCTTTTGGAAAGATGTCGCAATGTACAATAACGCCCTAGCTCAACTGAAAGAGCACTTTGACATGAAAGATCTTGGTGAGGTAAACAACTACCTATCTCTGGAAATAGAAAGAGATCAAGATGGTAACATTCTAGTACACCAGTCACGGAAAATTGCTGATGTGTTAAGCAAACTAAACCTGATGGATGCTAACCCTGTAGACACACCGATGACAACAGGTTATCAGGTAGATGACACTGGAGAAGCATTTTCTGACTCTACACTGTACAGAAGTGTGCTAGGCAAGCTAAACTTCGTTGCCAGATGTTCAAGACCAGACATTGCTGTTAGCTGTAATTTGCTAAGCAGACAAGTCAACAATCCTAGTGTCAAGGATTGGAAAGCTCTGAAACGCATAGCGCGGTATTTGAAAGGCACTATGCATTACAGACTGAGATTTAACAATCAGAAGTCTGGTGGTCTTGAGATATTTGCAGATGCAAGTTTTGGAAGTGACACTGAAGACAGGAAAAGTACGTCTGGAGTTTGCTACATGTACAATCAGGGTCTGTTTGATTGGTCATGCAAGAAGCAAACAACAGTTAGCTTAAGTACTTGTGAAGCTGAACTGAATGCACTGTCTTATTCACTTAAGGATTGTGAATGGTTGATACAATTGTGCAAAGATATGAAAATTCCTGTCAAATGTCCAATCCAGGTTTACCAGGACAACAAAGCATGTTTGGCTTTGCTGAAGTCTGAAGGTTGTAAGCAAAGCACGAAGCACTTGCAATTAAAATTGCAGCATGCTAAGGAATGTATTCAGAAGGGACTCGTAACGGTGTCCTATATGCCAGGTAATAAAATTCCTGCTGATGTATTATCCAAGATTGTATCAAGGGATCAACACTGTACCTATGTGCAGAAGTTGGGTTTGTACTGATATTGTACGAACACGCTGCCCAGTGATGTTCACAGAAAGGGGGAGGATGTTGGTTTCTGTTTTCCTTCACTGTGCAGCGAAAGGGCTTGTCACGAGACAGGTGTTTACATTCCACAGTCTGTACTGTACTGTTGGAGTTTCTCACGGGAAAGGGAGACTGGATGTGACGTACACTGGTTTCCTGTTTTTCACTGTGTTGTTTCTCTCCAAGCTGTCGAGGAGACAGGATGCTTTTCTGCTCCGGCAGAGGCAAGATGTCTTTCTGTAATATAACTGCTTTGAACTGTAAATAAAGCAACCAAGAGTATGCAGCACGTACTCCTCATCCTTCCGCTGGGCACGGAACTCTGCTTTAACCAACACCAAGCGCGTTCCCATTACGCAGAGAATCAAAGCAGCAGAAGTGATGAGATTTATGAGCTACATGGCTAAAGAGTTTTATTGCTAAGCTACGCAGACAGAAAAGAAATACGTCCTCTCTCTGTGAGAGCAGAGAGCAACTGAACAACAAAGGAGCAGGAAACCAGTAAACATCACATCTGTCTTCCGTGAGACTTCCAACAGTCTGGAATGTGTGGAATGCAAAACAGAGTCTAGTGACTCCAAAGCACTGCACAGTGGGAAACAGAAACTCACAAGACCTCGGCCCCAACTCCCAACTTCCTCCTGCCTTCACAAACTGGAAAATCCACAAATTGAATGCCTGGTCAGACATGACCCATATCATGGCAGGTTCCCCATCGCACACACGGTTTCTTTATTTTAAGTGTAAAGCAGCTCTGGGAATTGTGGGGAGGGGGTCCATTGTAGGCATCAGGGGGAAACAGGTGATCAGCAGCTTGTCTTGCAGAAAGAGCCCCCTACCCCCCCCCCCCCGAGTTCAAACGGCTATGAAATGCCCAAACTGCCAAAGCTGCTGTGAGAATGGCAAAAACCAGAGGGCTAGAGCCCATTTTCCAAGTGGGAAAATTCCAACCTGGACCCGAATATAGCAACCGATTATGCCAACAAGTGACAACAATATATTATTATTATTATTATCATCATCATTATTATTATTATTGATTTATTTGTACCCTGCCCATCCGGCTGGGCTTCCCCAGCCACTCTGGGCGGCTTCCAACAAAGATCAAAAATACATTAAAATATCAAGGAGGAGCCAAGGAAACATGGCTGTAGGGCAAGCCACAGGCCTTCATCATATACCGGAAGGGTAGGGTGATCCCGCCCCTGGGGGCTCACAATTCGCTGATTAGATGAGTGGGCGGGACCAATTACCTGGGCAGCAAGCTCAGCCCAGAGGCTTCCTTTACTGCCTGGGAAACAATACCTGGTACTTCCCCTGTCAAATCCCGGCACCGGAGCACTTAAAGAATGCAAATGTGAAGTCATAAATATATATATATGTAACTTGTCCCTAAGATCAGCCCCTGGACCTTAATTGGACATGTCATGCTATTTATTTATTTTTTAAAAAAGAAGCAGGGGGAATCTGGGAAATTACGGGTTGATTACCTTAACATGTGTTTCAGAGCATTATTAAAGATAGAATGAACAAGCCTATAGAAGAACAAGCTTGGTGGAGCAAAACCAGCATGGCTTCTCCAAAGGGAAGTCCTTCCAGATGAACCAGTTTCCCCGGAGACCAGCAGGCCATCCCGTTTACACACTGCTATACATTCACAGCAGCCCAGTAACCTCTCCTTTGTCTCCCCAGTAACTTGACCAAGGTTCATGGGAAACTCATATCATTTTTATTGGGTGAGCCTAGGGTTTCAGGCCACTGTACAGTCTTCTGCTCCCAAGGAAGCCAGAGAGAAGTCGGCTGTGGTGCCTGTTCAAGGTGAGGAGTCTCACGGAGGGGCTCATCCACTCTGCAGTCCAGGTTACCCTAGGACAGAAGAGACAGTGTCAGAAGAGCTTGGCAGCAGGATCAGACCAGTGACCCATCTGGCCCAGCATGCTGTTCTCAAAGCAGTCAGATGTCTCCAAGAACCTCTGGACAGGCTGCCTCTGGAGGCCCCAGAAGAACCTAAGAGCCCCTAGAGCAGGCCAGTGGCACATTTTAGTAAAGCATCCTTTGTCTAACCCTCTTCCAAAGCCATCCAAGTTGGTGGCCATCATTACTTATTCTGGGAACGAAGGCAGTAGTTTAACAATGCAGGTCACTCATCCCAGATGAATGTTGGTTGCTAACTAGCCATGGAACCATCAACACAAAATAATTGTGCTGTATTGTGCGGCAGATTATAGCCAAGCGATTCTGGACACGAGCTTTATCAGCACTCTAATTAGCCGTTTTTCCCAAGCCACCTGGTGCTCCTCGTCACCGTTAGCTCGTCTCCTCAGCTTTCATTTAAAGAATTCAAATAAAACAACAAGCTGATGGCCCTTGCAGAACCATAAGAGAGGGGGCAAAGTGTGCAGCTGCTATACCATCTAACTCAGCGGTTCCTAAACTGGGCTCCACAGAGCGCTTGGTGCCCCGTGAAGCATCTCCAAGGGCTTCGCAAAGAGACTGGAAATAAAAATAAAAAAAGATGTGCCTTTGGCATCAGGGAGGCAACTGTGCTCCATAAAAAATTTCTCTCCTGAGAAGTGCTCCACGACTCAGAACCTTTGGGAACCGCTGATCTAATCATCTAATCACTTCCGCCTTCCATCCTCCTTACCCAACGAGAGGAGTTGCCTCTCCCTTCTAACACATCAAGCTCCTGGCCTAACTCCCTTCCTGCCTCAGCTCTTCTGGGGGCCTTGCTGTGAGTGACGGGCTTGGCACCCGCTGGCTTCTCTTACCTCGAATGGCTGTCATGCATTGGTGGCCACAGCCGTTGCTGCAACACTTCTGCTCAGGTGAGCAAGAGGCATCACTCTGACAGAATTCTGCGCAGAGCCCAGGTCCAGTGGGCCGGGGACACCGTCCAGGATGCACTGGAAGAGAAAAAGGTGACTCCCATACTGAGATGGTTTTCAACGGGTAGCAAGCAGTGGAATGAAACTGGAAACTCCACACAGCACTTTGAAAGGATGCTGTATCTTGATATAGAATAAAAAGGCAAGGTTGTCATGACGCAGCACTTGGCTCGGCTGCCAACAGGTAATGCTGTGAACTACAGTGTGATAACTTCTGAGAGCTGCTGGGCCATGACAGCAGTGCTGGCAAGCGAGATGGGAGGGCGTGGAGGAAAGAGATGCAGCTGGGCCAACAGCGCAGGCAGGACCTGCCGGAATGCTTCTAAGGATAGGGCAGTGGGGCCTAAGGGAAGTATGGGTGGTCTAGTGAGCTCTAGACAGGTAATGGCGAGGTGTCACGGTGCAAGGTGTAAGGTTTGGTGAAATATCAGGGGAGGGCAGTTGAATAAGAGGATGGGTGGGGGTAGGTTGGTAAGTGAAGTGAACAGGGGTACAACCCCTGGGCCATCATCAATGGGCTAGGAATGAGAATTTGGACTTTGGAAGATTAAAATATAAAGGTATGGAATACTGTATGCATGATCGAGCTAATAAATGTTTTAAAGAGAGCAGACAAGGGATAATCTTTGTGGAGAAATGGAATGTTTCTATAATTTATTGGTGTAATAAGGTACGATATAATTGTAGAGTTAGAGGGGACTCCAAAGGTCATCTAATCCAAAAATGAGCAATGCAGGAACCGCAAGAAGATTGAGTGGTATGGGGGTGGGGGCCTCGACACAAGTGGTTGTGGACAGAAATACAAGCCTGGCCTGCATTTTGCTCAGGGGGCTCTGTTCCCCGGTGGGCTGGATTCTATCCTGATTCTAACCATGCCCACTGGGGCCTGTCTTCTCCTGTAACCCTGGCTCTCATTTAAAACAGGAGTGGGGGGCCTCCCCATTTTTCCTGCGCGGCCATCTTGGCCAAGTCGCGCCCACCTGCCCTGCCCTTGATGCCATATCTAACGGGAGGTGCAGAGCAGGTGAAAGCAGACGTTTCCCAGCTGGTAGCCGTGGACATGCTGCATGATTGACACGAGGCCCCAATCTGCCTGATGTCACTATGACAGTGGGATGATTGAGTGGGCGGCTTGTTCCACCCACATGTCACCGTTGGCCCTTGGGATCATGGAGAGAGAAATACCTGGCCCACATGGCCAAAGGGTTCTCAGACCTTTCTTTGAAAAGGAACTTTCTAGACCATGGAGAACCCGTGATAGGAGGCCAAATACGCCGCTGCTATAGCAGCCAATCATTTGGTGAGAAACAAACCTCCCGCCTTCCATCACCCATGGCCAATGAGAGGAGTCCCTGCTCCCTTCCAACAGGCCAAGCTCCTGGGTCTGAGTGTCTTCCTGCTACTGCTCTCCTGGAGAGAACCATGGGCTTGGTACCTGCTGGCTTCTCTCACCTTCAACGACTCTTTTGCATGCAAATCCACAGCCTGTACCACAACACTTGCTCCCAGGGCCGCAAGACTCATCACTCTGACAGCTGATTGCACATGTGCCAGGGCCTTTAATCGGAGGACACTGTCCAGGACGCACTGCAGGAGAGAAAGATGACTCCCACACCACAATGCTGTGGAAGTTTTCTTTTCCACAAGCAATGAAGCCCGTGAGCTCAGAGTCCATCCCCCGGAATACAGATCTCAGGCCAGAACAAGCACAAGCCTCTGTGAGAATCCAGGGCAGCCCCACTCAGCCCCCCAGCCCAAGACCTCATGGGGGTTCAGTAACTAGAGAAGGAGGACCCCTGACAGTCATGTCCAGTCACGAACGACTCTGGGGTTGCGGCGCTTATCTCGCTCTATAGGCCAAGGGAGCCGGCGTATAGCTTCCAGGTCATGTGCCCAGCATGACTAAGCCACTTATGGCAAAACCAGAGCAGTTCACGGAAACGCCCTTTATCTTCCCACCGGAGCGGTACCTATTTATCTGCTTGCACTTTGACGTGCTTTCGAACTGCTAGGTTGGCAGGAGCAGGGACTGAGCAACAGGAGCTCACCCCGTCGCGGGGATTCGAACCGCTGACCTTTTGATAAGCAAGTCCAAGGCTCAGTGGTTTAGACCACAGAGCCACCCACATTCCCCGGTTCAGTATCTACTGGAAGGCTAATGCTGTGAGCCCTTCCACCTTCTGCTCAACCAGCTCCTATGGGAAGATGAAACCATCTATCACAAAGACATCAACACAGTCCTCAGTGGCCAGCCGAAGAGATGTGCTGGCACCCCTAAAATGTCAAACAGCTCTGACCATCAAAAAGTTCTCCCTAATGTTGAGTCAGAATCTCCTTTCTGGCCATTTGAATCCATTGCTTCAGGTCCCCACCTCTGGAGCAGCATCAAACAAACTTGCTCCATCTTCTACGAGACAGCCCTTTGGATATCTGAAGATGGCTATCAGGTCAACTGTGGGGCTTCTCTTCCCCAGGCTAAAGATACTCAGGGGCTGGAAACCAAGCCTTGTGAGAAACAGTTGAGGGAGCTGGGTAGGCTTCGCCTGGAGAAGAGAAGACTGAGGGGTGACATGTGGAGCAAATATCTGGAGGGCCGTCACATGGAAGTTGAAGGAAGCTGGTTTGCTGCTGCTGCTGCTCCAGATTCAAATGACAAGAAAGGGGATTCTCACTCCTTACGGGGTCCTGGCTGCGGGATCACATTCACCCGGTGCTATACCAGCTGCACTGGCTCCCGGTGGAGTACAGGGTCAGGTTTAAGGTGCTGGTTTTAACCTTCAAAGCCCTATATGGCCTAGGACCCTCGTACCTACGGGACCACCTTTCCTAATATGTCCCACGGAGGAACTTACGACCTTCAAACAAAAATATCTTGGAGGTCCCAGGCCACAGGGCTTTGGCCAAGGCACAGTCTGACCCTCCTCTCTCTGTAATCCTCATAGAATTCTAGCCCAATGGTTGCCATGAATTTTAGAATGAATTGATTTTAGAATGTATTGATTTTAGAATGTATTTCAATTAATTGATTGCGATTTTATGTAAACTGTGTTACTTTTATTGCTGTTAGCCGCTCTGAGCCCGGCTTCGGCTGGAGAGGGTGGGATATAAATAAATTATTATTATTATTATTATTATTATTATTATTATTATTATTATTATTATGAGCTTTCTGATGCTAAGCATTATTCAACAATGGAACAGACTTCCCCAGAAGGTGGTGGACTCTAAGAAGGGTGGAGAGAGGTTGGAGCAGGTTCACAGGAAGGCTGTGAAGATGGTCAACACCGCCAGAGGAGAAGGAAGCCTGGCTGGCCTGGGATTCTGCCCTTACCTTGTTGTCCAGCTGCAGACGGCAGCTCAACACAGATGGTGAGGAGGCCCATGAGGAAGAAGACGAGGAAGAGCCTGGCTTTCATGGTGCTGTTCCTGAGGCAGCTAGCAGAAGAGTCTGGGTGCTGTGGCTGATCTGGGCCAAGATTTAAACCCTTGGTGAGAGAGAGAGGTGAGCACAGCCCTTGGTTGGGCAAGAGGAAACTTCAGCAACAAAGGGACAGTTGGCTTTCATCACCGGGATGGCATAACACAAAGAGTTACACTTGTGCAACAGAACTGCTTCCCCCTATGTGTGCACCCCACGCCCTCCCCAAATTTGCCCAGAGGTGTGCAGGATGCAATCCTCAGAGTAGGAGCAAGTGAGCATCTCCTCCGGCAAGGATAAAGAATCATAGAATCATAGAGCTGGAAGAGACCACAAGGGCCATCGAGTCCAACCCCCTGCCAAGCAGGAAACACCATCAGAGCAGTCCTGACATATGGTTGTCAAGCCTCTGCTTAAAGACCTCCAAAGAAGGAGACTCCACCACACTCCTTGGCAGCAAATTCCACTGTCAAACAGCTCTTACTGTCAGGAAGTTCTTCCTAATGTTTAGGTGGAATCTTCTTTCTTGTAGTTTGGATCCATTGCTCCGTGTCCGCTTCTCTGGAGCAGCAGAAAACAACCTTTCTCCCTCCTCTATGTGACATCCTTTTATATATTTGAACATGGCTATCATATCACCCCTTAACCTCCTCTTCTCCAGGCTAAACATGCCCAGCTCCCTTAGCCGTTCCTCATAAGTTTTTCCTAAAAACCGATGTTAAGGTAATAAACCTGCAAGGAAAAATGAGTCACTTCTCCTGCATTGCACCCAAAGGCTCCTTGCTGAGCAGGGACTCTGTCCCTTTGTAGGTGAGCAGCCTCCAAAGTAGGTTTCAACAGCTCTCCCTCTCTTTTAAATCAGAACCAGTGAAGGCGGTGAAGGTCCTGTGAGTGTCTGGAGGATGAATGGCAGCTAATGGATCGAGGTTCAATCCTGACAATACAGAATTACTGTTTTTTGGGGACAGGAGGAGGGCTGGTGTGCTCCCTGGTTCTGAATGGGGCAACTGTGCCCCTGAAGGACCAGGTGCGCAGCCTGGGAGTCATTCTGAACTCACAGCTGTCCGTGGAGCGCAAATTAATTCTGTCTCCAGGGCAGCTGTCTACCAGCTCCATCTGTTATGCAGGCTGAGACCCTCCCTGCCCACAGACTGTCTCACTAGAGTGGTGCATGCTCTAGTTATCTCCCTCCTGGACTACTGCCACATGCTATACATGCAGCTACCTTTGAAGGTGACCTGGAAACTACAACTAATCCAGAATGCGGCAGCTGGACTGGTGACTGGGAGCGGCTGCTGAGACCACATAACACTGGTCCTGAAAGACCTTCATTGGCTCCCAGTATGTTTCCAAGCACAATTCAAAGTGTTGGTGCTGACCTTTAAAGCCCTAAACAGCCTCAAAGGCCCAGTATACCTGAAGGAGCATCTCCACCCCCATCATTCAGCCCAGACACTGAGGTCCAGCTCTGAGGGCCTTCTGACGGTTCCCTCACTTTGAGAAGCCAACTTACAGGGAACCAGGCAGAGGGCCTTCTCGGTGGTGGCGCCCGCCCTGTGGAATGCCCTCCCACCAGATCTCAAAGAGAAGAACAATTACCAGACTTTTGGACGACATCTGAAGGCTGCCCTGTTTAGGGAAGCTTTTAATATTTGTAGGATTATTATATTTTAATATTTTGTTAGAAGCTGCCCAGAGTAGCTGGTGAAACCCAGCCAGATGGGCGGGGTATAAATAAAATGTTGTTGTTGTTATCAACATGTTCCTTTTAAATGCCTAACTGGGGGGGGGGGGGGAGAGGGGAGACTGCAAAACAAGCCCAGCCCCTGAGATGGGCCTTGTCACCCATGCAGATGCTGCCCCCAATCCCCACTCCCTGACCTTCAGAGGACCAGGAGTCATACAGGAATTCATGGGGTCTGGACTGGTGGTGGTGGATCAGGAACTAGACCTTGCTTTGATGAAGATATTGACCCAATGTGCGGCAGCTGTTGTAGGACCAGAATAATAGCCACGTATTCAAATAGCAAATAAAGCATTTTCTGATTAAATACAGGGGAAATCAAGGAGGAACGCAAGACTATGCGGACACAGAACCGCAAGATTAATACATAATCGTGGTGATAGCGACATAAGCAGAAGTTGGGCTTAGCACACAGAGAATGCTTGAGCAAGATTTTTAAATGCAAAGTTGACACACACAGACTTTTCGGTAAGGGCACTTGGATGAATGTCTAAATAAGTAGCCTACACAATCTACTGTGTTGGAAGAGCAAATTTCTTCCACTGCTCTCTTCCTCTCTGGTTCTATCTTTTAGAAATCTGCCATGCAGGACCCAGTCAACATGAGGGAGGGGCAGCATTGGGTGGGCTGCAGGTGTCCCACCCCTATGGCCAAGATTACAGGCACAATGTATGTGAAGAGGTTTGGATGTTCTAGGTGCCACACCCCACCCTCAGCCAATCAGCACACGGCACGCCCCATGATGTCACCCCTCCCTCACCCCTCCCTCCCTGCAGTCATGCCTTAACTGATAATAATAATAATAATAATAATAATAATAATAATAATAATAACTACTTTATTTATATTCCGCCCTCCCCGGCCAAAGCCAGGCTCAGGGTGGCTAACATCAAATATATAACGTTGGTATAAAATCAAACAATCATTAAATGACCTCCTAAAAACAGGTCAGCGTCAAATTAAAATCTAATTAGATGGCTTTCCGCAGGATTAGGGTTGGGAACAGTAAATGTTCATCAGGCCCAGCTGTTTAGGCTGATCTTATATGGGCCTGTGAGAATCCCGGGAGGCTTTTTTCATACTAGTTCTTATACAAAAAGAAAATACCAATGGCTTCAGCTGGAAAAGCTGGAACGATGCACTAATTCAGCTAGGCAATGATGGTTTGACTCTGCCAACAAACCATCCAGATTATTGCCAATTTAGCTAAAAGACATTCATCAAATATAAAACAGCAACGTCTGAATGTGAAACTGCAAGGCAATTTCTGCATTCATCACAACATCCAGATGTCACTGAGACAGAGCAAATATCTGCAAATACTTCCATGACAAAAGTAAGAATTTGCAACTCCTTAAGGCACCCGTATAAGAAGAGGAAGCGAAAGATACCATCACCAACCTGAAAAACAATATGGAAGGATTTATGGTTCGTTTTTTAACACTCTACTCTGCAACAACGACAGCACAATACACCACAATAATAAACCATTCACTGCAACTGAAAGGCCTTCTGGATACATAATTAGAGGCAAGCGTATCGGTAATTCTAAGCCCAAATAACAACCTACATATTGATGCACCTGCGTGGAGGAGGAGAAACTCAGACACGATGCAGAGTTCCCAGGAAATAGACCAGAGGCAATTGTACTATTGTATTTTAATATTCTGTTGGAAGCCGCCCAGAGTGGCTGGGGAAACCCAGCCAGATGGGCGGGGTATAAATAATAAATTATTATTATTATTATTATTATTATTATTATTATTATTATTATTATTACTACTACTACTACTACTACTATTACTACTTTACTGCTACTGAAGGCAAATGAGCTTCATTGTCACAAATCCAATATATTCAGGATTGGCACAGTCCATAGAAAAATCCAGTTGCAGTACTTACAATAAAACTTACAATGATTTATAATAAGACTAAACCTGAACACTATAGCACACCAGAACAGCGAGACAGAAAGAGAAAGCAAGTGAAGCCCAGGCTCCTTCTGGACTATCATCGTCTGCTTGACGGTTTAAACAGAAATGGCTTAAACCACCTGTCCTCAGCTTCCCAGAAGACATAACCCAAACAAGAACCTTCTGCTTGTTTCTCCCACGTGGAAATAAAACTTTCCAGAACACTCTTGAACCAAGTAGAATAGGAAAGAACTCCACACATCAGGTCAATACTTTCTGTACTAAGAAATGCAAACTGACACCAACCCCCCCCCCCCCATTTATTAGGAGCAGGAAGTATCGGTATGTAAAAAAAACCTGTAAAACCATTGCATGTACACCTTCCTTCTACAAGAATAAATCCTAACCTTTTCTCGCTAGACCTGCAATTCACCAGCAGAAGAAACACAGTCCTTACCAGATGCTTCTGTCACTAGCAGAAAAACATTCTGACTCCTAGAAAAAATACTTCTTAAACTACCTGTAGCCCCTCACATTATAAAACTACCTATGAAACCTGACACAGTTAAGGAAAAATACAACTAACATAAGGGCTATCTTATGAGCCTTACCTTACCTTATATTTCACTAATAGTATATAGACTCTACTGAAATATGTAAACCAAGACTTGAAAACTTCACATATGTATGTGAAGAGGTATGGATGTTCTAGATGCCACACCCCACCCTCAGCCAATCAGCACACCTCAATATGTCGCCCCTTCCTCATTCCCCGCCCCCTCTGCAAACTCGTACCTCGACTTACATCTCACACGTGCCAATGGCTCTAGCTGGAAAAATACAGCAATTCGGAGAGACAATGATGGTCTGTGTCTGGCAAGGATGCACCCAGATTATTGCCAACTTAGCTAAAAGACAGTCATCAAATATGCTAATAAAACAGCAACGTCTGAATCTGAAACTGCAAGACAATTTCTGCATTCATCACAACATCCAAGTGTCACTGAGACAGATCAAATATCTGCAAATACATCCATGACAAAAGTAAGAATTTGCAACTCCTTAAGGCACCCGTATAAGAAGAGGAAGATAAGAAGAGGAAGTGAAAGATACCATCACTAACCTGAAAAACAATATGGATGGATTTATGGTTCGTTTTTTAAAACTCTACTCTGCAACAATGACAACACAATACACCGCAATGATAAAGCATTCACTGCAACTGAAACGCCTTCTGGATACATAATTAGGGTCAAACGTATCAGTAATTCTAGGCCCAAATAACAACCCACATATAACACAATCTTACTGATGAATTGCATAACTAAATCAAGATGCAAACAGGATGCTAAAAGTTAAAACAATTCCAAGATGCTTACTTTAAGACTAAACAGGTTTTTCTAAAAATAATATTAATAATCCGGCTTGACATTTGAAAAGTACATAAGGTTCTTAGCCTGGGTCAACAGTGTGATGCAGCAGCAAAACAAACTCATGATATTCTGGGCTGCATCAACAGATGAAGAGAAGTAATTGTGCTGCTCTACTCTGCTTTGGTCAGACCACCTGGAGTCCAGTGTCAAGTTCTGGACAGTTGGGTATGGAGAAGAGGAGACTGAGAGGAGATATGACGCCCATCTTCAAATATCTCAAGGGCTGTCACATGGAGAATGGAGCAAGCTTGTTTTCTCCTGCTCTGGAGGGTAGTGTTGCAAAAATCAATGTTGGGGCTGAAAGAAAACTCATGCAGCAAATGAGGAAAACAAAGGGTTTTATTTTGCAAGCCAGCCAAACAGGCACAGAGGAATATACATAATTGTTATCTCTTAAGGCACTACATTGGGGAACGAGAGTGGCGATGTGGTCTACACCACAGAGCCTAGGGCTTGCTGATAGGAAGGTTGGTGGTTCGAAGCTCCCGCTACTCGGTCCCAACTCCTGCCCACCTAGCAGTTCGGAAGCATGTCAGTGCAAGTAGATAAATAGGTACCGCTCTGGTGGGAAGGTAAATGGCGTTTCCGTGCACTGCTCTGGTTTGCCAGAAGCAGCTTACTCATGCTGTCCACATGTCCCGGAAGCTGTCTAATGCTGGCTCCCTCGGCCTATAGAGCGAGATGAGCGCCACAACCCCAGAGTTGTCTGCAACTGGACCTAACGGTCAGGGGTCCCTTTACCCTTAAAGCACTACATATTCATAGACTGACCCAATCACAAGTTACAGAGCCCTACTATTAGAAAAGTTTCTACTACTTGTTGTTGTTGTTTAGTCGTTTAGTCGTGTCGGCCTCTTTGTGACCCCCTGGACCAGAGCACGCCAGGCACTCCTATCTTCCACTGCCTCCCGCAGTTTGGTCAAACTCATGCTGGTAGCTTCGAGAACACTGTCCCACCATCTCGTCCTCTGTCGTCCCCTTCTCCTTGTGCCCTCCATCTTTCCCAACATCAGGGTCTTTTCCAGGGAGTCTTCTCTTCTCATGAGGTGGCCAAAGTATTGGATCCTCGGCTTCATGATCTGTCCTTCCAGTGAGCACTCAGGGCTGATTTCCTTCAGAATGGAGAGGTTGCATCTTCTTGCAGTCCATGGGACTCTCAAGAGTCTCCTCCAGCACCATATGCTCTTTCCCTATTTCATGTTCATTGAGCAAGTGCAGAAAGAACTCTCTCTAAGCAGCACCTTTCTGCACGTGATCTCCTTGCATTCCTATCTCTATATGGCTATGCCTGAGGGAACAGGGCCCCCAAGATAGAGCAATAAGAACAAAGTACATAGTACAATATGTACAAAGTACAAAATAGTACAAAGAACATAGTACAATAAGAACAAAGGCAGCTCTTAGAGTGTGGGGACTGGAAATCATCCCTTTCTTATGCAGACACTTTGGCATGTGGTTTCACAAGATAAAGCAGCTTTGGTACAATAGGCCTGGAAGTCTTTTTTGGCTTGGAGGTCCCTATATGCATCAGCAGGACTCGAACCCATGGCTTCAAGATACAAGAAAGAACACTGGGAAAAGCTTTCTGGCAGCAAGAGCCATTCGACAGTGGATGGTCTGGACTCTCCTTCCTTGGAGGTTTCTCAGCAGAGGTTGGGTGGCCCTCTGTCATGGATTCCTGCATTGCAAGGGGTTGGACTAGATGCAATGGGGTCCCTTCCGACTCAATAGTTCTATGATTTTTATGGTTCCGTGATTCTAAGGATGAATGGGCCAAGTTCATTCTGATGTTTAGTTGGAAACTCCTTCCTTGTCGTTTGTCTCCATTCTGGATTCTGGGAGGACTCTAGGGCGGCCCTTTCCCTCTTGGGAAATAACTCCGTGGTGTGCAGGAATGCAATGGGGAGGGTGGGTGGGTGCTCTTACTGGTGAAGGAGCTGCCCTGAGCACACATGAGGGGGAGACGGCCGGGGCCTTTGGCGCAGTTGCCCCCTCCCCTCCTCAAACCCCTCTCTCCTTCTGCTAAATGGCTGCTGCAGGCAGGAGCAGCGCCTTCCCAAAGGACCCCGACAGATGTCCGTGCCCCACATCCGTTTCCCGCAAACCCTTCTTTGTCAAGGAAAAGCAGACAGAGGGAAATCAAACCCATTGTTTTCCATGTGCTTGTTAAAAGGTAAAGGTACCCCTGCTTGTACGGGCCAGTCTTGCCAGACTCTAGGGTTGTGCGCCCATCTCACTTAAGAGGCCGGGAGCCAGCGCTGTCCGCAAACACTTCCGGGTCACGTGGCCAGCGTGACAAGCTGCATCTGGCGAGCCAGCGCAGCACACGGAACGCTGTTTACCTTCCCGCTGGTAAGCGGTCCCTATTTATCTACTTGCACCCGGGGGTGCTTTCGAACTGCTAAGTTGGCAGGCGCTGGGACCGAACGACAGGAGCGCACCCCAGCCACGGGGATTCGAACCGCCGACCTTTCGATCGGCAAGCCCTAGGCACTGAGGCTTTAACCCACAGCGCCACCCGCGTCCCTATGTGCTTGTTAGGCAAAGACTAAATCTCACACTGGAGGGGGGAGGTGGAGTTCATCCTGTCCTAACAAGGAGAAGCAGGACTAAGATGTGGAGATCTGCTCCAGAGATCCAGACCGTGGGGAGCCCCAAGAAATGAATAAATGGACTATAATTTGATCTTTTTTTTTTCGCTTTTTAGTTTTTTAATTGAAGTGTTATGATTGGATATTTAATTGGATGTTTTTTATTGCAAAAAGAATAAAAATGATTTAAAATGTGAATGGGCAGGACCAATTACCCAGGCAGCAAGCTCAGCCCAGAGAAACAATTCCTGGTACTTCCCCTGTCAAATCCCGGCCCTGGAGTACTTAAAGAATGCAAATGTGAAGTCATAAATATGTATATGTAACATGTCCCTAAGATCAGCCTCTGGACCTTAATTGGACATGTCATGCTATTTATTTATTTTTTAAAAAAGAAGCAGGGGGAATCTGGGAAATTACGGGTTGATTACCTTAACATGTGTTTCAGAGCATTATTAAAGATAGAATGAACAAGCCTATAGAAGAACAAGCTTGGTGGAGCAAAACCAGCATGGCTTCTCCAAAGGGAAGTCCTTCCAGATGAACCAGTTTCCCCGGAGACCAGCAGGCCATCCCATTTACACACTGCTATACATTCACAGCAGCCCAGTAACCTCTCCTTTGTCTCCCCAGTAACGTGATGGCGGAGACCAAGGTTCATGGGAAACTCATATCATTTTTATTGGGTGAGCCTAGGGTTTCAGGCCACTGCACAGTCTTCTGCTCCCAAGGAAGCCAGAGAGAAGTTGGCTGTGGTGCCTGTTCAAGGTGAGGAGTCTCACGGAGGGGCTCATCCACTCTGCAGTCCAGGTTACCCTAGGACAGAAGAGAAAGCATCAGAAGAGCCTGGCAGCAGGATCAGACCATCTAGCATAGCATGCTGTTCTCAAAGCAGTCAGATGTCCGCAAGAACCTCTGGATAGGCTGTCTCTGGAGGCCCCAGAAGAACATAAGAGCTCCTAGATCAGGCCAGTGGCCCATCTAGGCCAGCATCTTCTCCTCAGAGTAGCCAAACCAGATGCCCATTTTGGGGAGCCCAGGAGCAGGACCTGAGCACAACAGCAGCCCCTTCCCCACTTGTGGTCTCCAGCAGCTGGTCTCTAGATACATGCTGTCTCTATATAAAGATCTTTTAGAAAGGAAAACACCCCGATGGGTTTCGCCAATGGAGGCAAAGGCCCAGAAAAAGTCAAACATGGAAAGCAAGTGGTTGAGATATTCAGATTTGTTATTGGAAGATAAAGAAGGATTTAAATTAAGACCATTTGGCCAAATTAAAGACATAATAAATTGGTTACATTACCGCCAGATTAATGAATTGTATAAAATAGATAAGAAAAATGGTTTTGCTTTGGAAAAAACTAAATTGGAAATGGAGTTGTTGGACTCTAAAGTTAAATATTTGTCTGAAATGTATAATTTACTGTTGGAGTGGCATACAAAGGCAAGTTAAATCTGTGATGATAGACTGGGCAAGAGATGTGGGACATAATATAATGTTTGAAGATTGGGAAAGGTTGTGGAGGGGTCAAGTTCACTGCATGTACGGTGTTAAAGGAAAATATAATGAAAATGATGTATAGATGGTGCTTAACTCCTGTAAAATTGGCAAAGATTTACCACAACATTGATCACTTATGTTGGAAAGCTAAAGAAAAGGAGGATTTAAATATGTGAAATTATATAACAACATGTTTAAAGTTAAGATGAAAAGAGATAAAGATGTTAAGAGGATTAAGTAAATTTTATGAGATATTATCTTGGAAAACCATTACAATGATATACAATGAAATTCAGTCAAGGGAATTTGAGGAAGTCATTTAACAATGATACTAAGATTGGACCAAGTTCATTCATGATTTATGTTTGTTTGTTTGCTTGTTTGTTTGCTTGTTTAAAAATTTGGAAAAATTATTAAAAATTTGGGGTGGGGGGATAGAGACATGCTGTCTCCAGCAGTGGAAACAGAGCATTGCCCTTGTGACTAGAAGCCCCTGATAGCTTGAATTTGTCTAACCCTCTTCCAAAGCCATCCCAGTTGGTGGCCATCATTACTTCATCTGGGAAGGAATGCCGTAGTTTAACAATGCAGGTCACTCATCCCAGATGAATGTTGGTTGCTAACCAGCCATGGAAACCAACAACACAAAATCATTGTGCTGTATTGTGCAGTGGATTATAGCCAAGCGATTGTGGACACAGAAACGCTTTATCCGCACTCTAATTAGCCGTGCTTCCCGGGCCACCTGGTGCTCATCGTCACCGTTAGCTCGTCTCCCCAGCTTTCATTTAAAGAATTTAAATAAAACAACAAGCCGCTGGCCCTTGCGGAACCATAGGAGAGCGGGCAAAGTGTGCAGCTGCTATACCATCTAACTCTTGGTGCCCCGTGAAGCATCTCCAAGGGCTCCGCAAAGAGACTGGAAATAAAAATAAATAAAGATGTGCCTTTGGCATCAGGGAGGCAACTGTGCTCCATAAAAAATTTCTCTCCTGAGAAGTGCTCCACGACTCAAAACCTTTGGGAACCGCTGATCTAATCATTTGGTGGAGAATAATCACTTCCGCCTTCCATCCTCCTTACCCAACGAGAGGAGTTGCCTCTCCCTTCTAACACATCAAGCTCCTTCCCTAACTCCCTTCCTGCCACAGCTCTTCTGGGGGCCTTGCTGTGAGTGACGGGCTTGGCACCCGCTGGCTTCTCTTACCTCGAATGGCTGTCATGCATTGGTGGCCACAGCCATTGCTGCAACACTTCTGCTCAGGTGAGCAAGAGGCATCACTCTGACAGTATTCCGCGCAGACCCCACCTCCAGTGGGCCGGGGACACCGTCCAGGATGCACTGGAAGAGAAAAAGGTGACTCCCATACTGGGATGCTCTACTGGGGATTTGGTTTTCAACGGGTAGCAAGCAGTGGAATGAAAAAGGAAACTCCACACAGCACTTTGAAAGGATGCTGTATCTTGATATAGAATAAAAAGGCAAGGTTGTCATCACGCAGCACTTTGCTCGGCTGCCAACAGGTAATGCTGTGAACTACAGTGTGATAACTTCTGAGAGCTGCTGGGCCATGACAGCAGTGCTGGCAAGCGAGATGGGAGGGCGTGGAGGAAAGAGATGCAGCTGGGCCAACAGCGCAGGCAGGACCTGCCGGAATGCTTCTAAGGATAGGGCAGTGGGGCCTAAGGGAAGTATGGGTGGTCTAGTGAGCTCTAGACAGGTAATGGCGAGGTGTCACGGTGCAAGGTGTAAGGTTTGGTGAAATATCAGGGGAGGGCAGTTGGATAAGAGGATGGGTGGGGGCAAGTTGGTAAGTGAAGTGAACAGGGGTACAACCCCTGGGCCATCATCAATGGGCTGGGAATGAGAATTTGGACTTTGGAAGATTAAAATATAAAGGTATGGAATACTGTATGCGTGATCGAGCTAATAAATGTTTTAAAGAGAGCAGACAAGGGATAATCTTTGTGGAGAAATGGAATGTTTCTATAATTTATTGGTGTAATAAGGTACGATATAATTGTAGAGTTAGAGGGGACTCCAAAGGTCATCTAATCCAAAAATGAGCAATGCAGGAACCGCAAGAAGATTGAGTGGTATGGGGGTGGGGGCCTCGACACAAGTGGTTGTGGACAGAAATACAAGCCTGGCCTGCATTTTGCTCAGGGGGCTCTGTTCCCCGGTGGGCTGGATTCTATCCTGATTCTAACCATGCCCACTGGGGCCTGTCTTCTCCTGTAACCCTGGCTCTCATTTAAAACAGGAGTGGGGGGCCTCCCCATTTTTCCTGCGCGGCCATCTTGGCCAAGTCGCGCCCACCTGCCCTGCCCTTGATGCCATATCTAACGGGAGGTGCAGAGCAGGTGAAAGCAGACGTTTCCCAGCTGGTAGCCGTGGACATGCTGCATGATTGACACGAGGCCCCAATCTGCCTGATGTCACTATGACAGTGGGATGATTGAGTGGGCGGCTTGTTCCACCCACATGTCACCGTTGGCCCTTGGGATCATGGAGAGAGAAATACCTGGCCCACATGGCCAAAGGGTTCTCAGACCTTTCTTTGAAAAGGAACTTTCTAGACCATGGAGAACCCGTGATAGGAGGCCAAATACGCCGCTGCTATAGCAGCCAATCATTTGGTGAGAAACAAACCTCCCGCCTTCCACCACCCATGGCCAATGAGAGGAGTCCCTGCTCCCTTCCAACAGGCCAAGCTCCTGGGTCTGAGTGTCTTCCTGCTACTGCTCTCCTGGAGAGAACCATGGGCTTGGCACCTGCTGGCTTCTCTCACCTTGAACGACTCTTTTGCATGCAGATCCACAGCCTGTACCACAACACTTGCTCCCAGGGCCGCAAGACTCATCACTCTGACAGCTGATTGCACATGTGCCAGGGCCTTTAATCGGAGGACACTGTCCAGGACGCACTGCAGGAGAGAAAGATGACTCCCACACCACAATGCTGTGGAAGTTTTCTTTTCCACAAGCAATGAAGCCCATGAGCTGAGAGTCCATCTGCCGGAATACAGATCTCAGGCCAGAACAAGCACAAGCCTCTGTGAGAATCCAGGGCAGCCCCACTCAGCCCCCCAGCCCAAGACCTCATGGGGGTTCAGTAACTAGAGAAGGAGATCCCCTGACAGTCATGTCCAGTCGCGAACGACTCTGGAGTTGCAGTGCTTATCTCGCTCTATAGGCCAAGGGAGCCGGCGTACAGCTTCCAGGTCATGTGCCCAGCATGACTAAGCCACTTATGGCGAAACCAGAGCAGTGCACGGAAATGCCATTTACCTTCCCGCTGGAGTGGTACCTATTTATCTGCTTGCACTTTGACGTGCTTTCGAACTGCTAGGTTGGCAGGAGCAGGGACTGAGCAACGGGAGCGCACCCTGTCGCGGGGATTCGAACCGCTGACCTTTTGATAAGCAAGCCCAAGGCTCAGTGTTTTAGACCACAGAGCCACCCGCATTCCCCGGTTCAGTATCTACTGGAAGGCTAATGCTGTGAGCCCTTCCACCTTCTGCTCAACCAGCTCCTATGGGAAGATGAAACCATCTATCACAAAGACACCAACACAGTCCTCAGTGGCCAGCCTAAGAGATGTGCTGGCACCCCTAAAATGTCAAACAGCTCTGACCACCAAAAAGTTCTCCCTAATGTTGAGTCAGAATCTCCTTTCTGGCCATTTGAATCCATTGCTTCAGGTCCCCACCTCTGGAGCAGCATCAAACAAACTTGCTGCATCTTCTACGAGACAGCCCTTTGGATATCTGAAGATGGCTATCAGGTCAACTGTGGGGCTTCTCTTCCCCAGGCTAAAGATACTCAGGGGCTGGAAACCAAGCCTTGTGAGAAACAGTTGAGGGAGCTGGGTAGGCTTCGCCTGGAGAAGAGAAGACTGAGGGGTGACATGTGGAGCAAATATCTGGAGGGCCGTCACATGGAAGTTGAAGGAAGCTGGTTTACTGCTGCTGCTGCTCCAGATTCAAATGACAAGAAAGGGGATTCTCACTCCTTACGGGGTCCTGGCTGCGGGATCACATTCACCCGGTGCTATACCAGCTGCACTGGCTCCCGGTGGAGTACAGGGTCAGGTTTAAGGTGCTGGTTTTAACCTTTAAAGCCCTATACGGCCTAGGACCCTCGTACCTACGGGACCGCCTCTCCTGGTATGTCTCACGGAGGACCTTACGGTCTTCAAACAAAAGTATCTTGCAGATCCTGGGCCACAGGGAAGTTAGGCTGGCCTCAACCGGAGCCAGGGCTTTTTCAGCTGTGGCCCCGATCTGGTGGAACGCTCTGTCCCAAGAGACTAGGGCCATGCGGGACTTGACATCTTTCCGCAGGGCCTGCAAGACAGAGCTGTTCCACAAGGGTTTTGGCCAAGGCACAGCCTGACCCTCCTCTCTCTGTAATCCTCATAGAATTCTAGCCCAATGGTTGCCATGAATTTTAGAATGAATTGATTTTAGAATGTATTTCAATTAATTGATTGCGATTTTATGTAAACTGTGTTACTTTTATTGCTGTTAGCCACTCTGAGCCCGGCTTCGGCTGGAGAGGGTGGGATATAAATAAATTATTATTATTATTATTATTATTATTATTATTATTATTATTATTATTAGGAAGAGCTTTCTGATGGTAAGAGTTATTCAACAATGGAACAGACTTCCCCAGAAGGTGGTGGACTCTAAGAAGGGTGGAGAGAGGTTGGAGCAGGTTCACAGGAAGGCTGTGAAGATGGTCAACACCACCAGAGGAGAAGGAAGCCTGGCTGGCCTGGGATTCTGCCCTTACCTTGTTGTCCAGCTGCAGACGGCAGCTCAACACAGATGGTGAGGAGGCCCATGAGGAAGAAGACGAGGAAGAGCCTGGCTTTCATGGTGCTGTTCCTGAGGCAACTGGCAGAAGAGTCTGGGTGCTGTGGCTGATCTGGGCCAAGATTTAAACCCTTGGTGAGAGAGAGAGGTGAGCACAGCCCTTGGTTGGGCAAGAGGAAACTTCAGCAACAAAGGGACAGTTGGCTTTCATCACCGGGATGGCATAACACAAAGAGTTACACTTGTGCAACAGAACTGCTTCCCCCTATGTGTGCACCCCACGCCCTCCCCAAATTTGCCCAGAGGTGTGCAGGATGCAATCCTCAGAGTAGGAGCAAGTGAGCATCTCCTCCGGCAAGGATAAAGAGTTTTTTCCTAAACCCCGATGTTAAGGTAATAAACCTGCAAGGAAAAATGAGTCACTTCTCCTTCATTGCACCCAAAGGCTCCTTGCTGAGCAGGGACTCTGTCCCTTTGTAGGTGAGCAGCCTCCAAAGTAGGTTTCAACAGCTCTCCCTCTCTTTTAAATCAGAACCAGTGAAGGCGGCGAAGGTCCTGTGAGTGTCTGGAGGTGGTTGGAGGATGGATGGCAGCTAACAGACTGAGGTTGAATCCTGAGAAGAGAGAAGCACTGCTTCTGGGGGACAGGAAGCGGGCAGGTGTGGGGGACTCCTGGTCCTGAATGGGGCAACTGTCCCCCTAGAAAGACCAGGAACACAGCCTGGGAGTCATTCTGGACTTACAGCTGTCCATGGAGGTGCAGGTCAATTCTGTGTCCAGGGTAGCTGTTTTTCAGCTCCACCTGGTACGCAGGCTGAGACCCTACCTGACCATTGGACTATCTGGCCAGAGTGGTGCATGCTCTGGTTATCTCCCGCTTGGACTACTGCAATGCGCTCTATGTGGGACTACCTTTGAAGGTGACCCGGAAACTACAACTAATCCAGAATGTGGCAGCTAGACTGGTGACTGGGAGTGGCTGCCGGGACCACATAACACCGGTCTTAAAAGACCTTCATTGGCTCCCAGTATGTTTCCGAACACAATTCAAAGTGTTGGTGCTGACCTTTAAAGCCCTAAACAGCCTCAAAGGCCCAGTATAACTGAAGGAGCATCTCCACCCCCATCATTCAGCCCAGACACTGAGGTCCAGCTCTGAGGGCCTTCTGACGGTTCCCTCACTTTGAGAAGCCAAGCTACAGGGAACCAGGCAGAGGGCCTTCTCGGTGGTGGTGCCTGCCCTGTGGAACGTCCTCCCACCAGATGTTAAAGAGAAGAACAACTACCAGACTTTTAGAAGACATCTGAAGGCAGCCCTGTTTAGGGAAGCTTTTAATATTTAACAGACCACTGTATTTTAAAATTTTGTTGCAAGCCGCCCAGCGTGCCTGGGGAAACCCAGCCAGATGGGTGGGGTATAAATAAATTGTTGTTGTTGTTATCAACATGTTTCTTTTAAATGCCTAACTGGGGGGGGGGGGGAGGGTAGACTGCAAAACAAGCCCAGCCCCTTAGATGGGCTTTGTCACCCATGCAGATGCTGCCCCCAATCCCCTGTCCCTGACCTCCAGAGGACCAGGAGTCATACAGGAATTCATGGGGTCTGGACTGGTGGTGGTGGATCAGGAACTAGACCTTGCTTTGATGAAGATACTGACCCAATGTGCGGCAGCTGTTGTAGGACCAGAATAATAGCCACGTATTCAAATAGCAAATAAAGCATTTTCTGATTAAATACAGGGGAAATCAAGGAGGGACGCAAGACTATGGGGACACAGAACCGCAAGATTAATACATAATCGTGGTGATAGCGACATAAGCAGAAGTTGAGCTTAGCACACAGAGAATGCTTGAGCAAGATTTTTAAATGCAAAGTTGACACACAGAGACTTTTCGGTAAGGGCACTTGGATGAATGTCTAAATAAGTAGCCTACACAATGTACTGTGTTAGAAGAGCAAATTTCTTCAGCTACTCTCTTCCTCTCTGGTTCTATCTTTTAGAAATCTGCCAGGCAGGACCCAGACAACATGAGGGAGGGGCAGCGTTGGGTGGGCTGCAGGTGTCCCACCCCTATGGCCAAGATTACAGGCACAATGTATGTGAAGAGGTTTGGATGTTCTAGGTGCCACACCCCACCCTCAGCCAATCAGCACACGGCACGCCCCATGATGTCACCCTCCCTCACCCCTCCCTCCCTGCAGTCATAATAATAATAATAATAATAATAATAATAATAATAATAATAGTAATAATCTTTTATTTATATTCCGCCCTCCCCGGCCAAAGCCAGGCTCAGGGTGGCTAACATCAAATATATAACGTTGGTATAAAATCAAACAATCATTAAATGACCTCCTAAAAACACGTCAGCATCAAATTAAAATCTAATTAGATGGCTTTCTGCAGGATTAGGGTTGGGAACAGTAAATGTTCATCAGGCCCAGCTGTTTCGGCTGATCTTATATGGGCCTGTGAGAATGCCGGGAGGCCTTTTTCATACTAGTTCTTATACAAAAAGAAAATACCAACGGCTTTAGCTGGAAAATCTGGAACGATGCACTAATTCAGCTAGACAATGATGGTTTGACTCTGCCAACAAACCATCCAGATTATTGCCAATTTAGCTAAAAGACATTCATCAAATATAAAACAGCAACGTCTGAATGTGAAACTGCAAGACAATTTCTGCATTCATCACAACATCCAAGTGTCACTGAGACAGATCAAATATCTGCAAATACTTCCATGACAAAAGTAAGAATTTGCAACTCCTTAAGGCACCCGTATAAGAAGAGGAAGATACAAAGAGGAAGCGAAAGATACCATCACCAACCTGAAAAACAATATGGATGGATTTATGGTTCGTTTTTTAAAACTCTACTCTGCAACAACGACAGCACAATACACCACAATAATAAACCATTCACTGCAACTGAAAAGCCTTCTGGATACATAATTAGGGTCAACTGTATCGGTAATTCTAGGCCCAAATAATAACCCACATAAAACACAATCTGACTGATGAATTGCATAACTAAATCAAGATGCAAACAGGATGCTAGAAGTTAAAATAAAACAATTCCAAGATGCTTACTCACTAAACAGGTTTTTCTAAAAATGATATTAATAATCCAGCTTGACATTAGAAAAGTACGTAAGGTTCTAACCTGGGTCAACAGTGTGATGCAGCAGCAAAACAAACTCATGATATTCTGGGCTGCATCAACAGATGAAGAGAAGTAATTGTGCTACTCTACTCTGCTTTGGTCAGACCACCTGGAGTCCAGTGTCGAGTTCTGGACAGTTGGGTATGGAGAAGAGGAGACTGAGAGGAGATATGACGCCCATCTTCAAATATCTCAAGGGCTGTCACATGGAGAATGGAGCAAGCTTGTTTGGGGCTGAAAGAAAACTCATGCAGCATATGAGGAAAACAAAGGGTTTTATTTTGCTAGCCGGCCCAACAGGCACAGAGGAATAAATTCCAAATTCTGGCCCCTTGCATCGGGCGGGACTTCTTAATATACATAATTGTTACATCATAAGCCACTACATTGGGGAACACAGGTGGCGCTGTGGTCTACAGCCTGAAGCACGGGGCGCCCTCCGGAGGTCTTCGCGCAGGTGTCCGTAAGCCTTGCGAGCCTAGCGGGAGTTGCCACCGGGCTCGCAACGCTTGCGGATAGCAGCCTGTTCTGCGGACTGGAGGGGGGGAAATATTTTTTTATTATTCATTCCCCCCAAAAAAAACTAGGTGCACCCTATGGGCCAGTGTGCCCTATAGGGCGAAATATACGGTACATAGCTCCGTCGTGGTATCAACTTCCTTGGGGTTGATTTGGTCTCAACTATAGACATTCCAATTCCATATTTTACTTCCCTGTTCGCAAGACATGTCAAAGAGCTTCCAGGAGAGGCGCTGGATTAACACCCCGGTGCTAACTCAAAGCAGACATGGCAAAACATTCTGGCTGACCATTTGCACCACTTTCAAGCTCAGACAGGAGATGCGCAATGCAGCCTAGGAGGGAGGCAGGAGAGTCACAAAATGCAGGGAATCATTCATGGATGCATTCTCTCCGAAGGTTAAATGCAATTGATACTGGGACAGTTAGGACTGTCTGGAGCTCATCCTACACTCAAATAGGACCCTCGTAGAGACACACGCCCAATTGGCATGTTCTCTCCCTCCTGCTCGTTCGTTCAGGAGCTTCGTTAGCTTTCTTCAGCCCGAACATCACAGCGACCGATGCCAACAGACACTGAGGAGCACACGGCTGCCTGTGCCCCAGCGGAGCAGTTTTACTGAACCCGGACTCAGTTACAGTGCTCCCCGCCCCCCAGCTATATGGCGCTCTGATGCTCTTCCTGCTCATGTACAAGCCAGATAAGCATCGAGGCTCCCTCTGCTGGGGGCCAGGATGCCTTCTGAGGCATCAGAGCTGGTCAGCTGGGGGGCAGGAGGTCTCTTCCACCCACCAGCTAAGCTGTTCAGCAAAGCCTTGATGCTCCTCGGCTTGAGCTGGCCAGGAATCTCAGAAGAAGCAGCCGAGATAACTTCTGGAACTGTAGAGTTGGAAGGGGCCGCAAGGATCATGGAGTCCAACCCCTTGCAGCCCAAGAATATTTTGCCAAACAAGGGTCACATGCTCTACCGGCTGAGCTATCCCCATCTCTCTGCTGATATGTCATGAGGTTGAAAAGAAAAGAAAGTATCACCCAGCTAAATCTTCAGAAGGTGAGCTGTTGTGCTGATCATAGTGGAAATTTGCTTAGCTATTTCCCCGGTCGGACTTTCAAGATGAGACATGAATCCGAATCTCCTAAGGCAAAGTTCACTGAAAACCCTGCCCACAAGCAGTGGGAGAGTCCTCTCAACTTGACAGGGGTTGAAAGACGCTAGAAGTGCTTTTTGGTTTAAAAGTAGAGAGCAAGGGGAAGGAATCCCCGAGGCAGAACAGAGCAAGACTATGTCTTCCCCTTATCAGGACACTAGATGTCTGTTGGTGCAGCTTAGAATAGCATTCCCTTTCTCCCTGCTGCAAGATGATGCGATCAGAGAACGGGGCCCAAATGAATTTCAATAGGGACCAATGCCAGGTTCTGCACTTAGGCAGGAAGAAACAGATGCACGAATATAAGAAGGGGGACACCTGGCTTGCAAGCAGTACGTGTGAAAAGGATGCAGTGGTCTTGGTGGACCACAAGCTCAGCATGAGTCCACAGTGTGACGCAGCAGCAAAAAAAGCCAATGCTATTCTAGGCTACATCAACAGAAGTAGAGTGTCCAGATCAAGGGAAGCAATTTGTTGTTGTTTAGTCATTTAGTTGTGTCCGCCTCTTCGTGATCCCCCTGGACCAGAGCACGCCAGGCCCTCCTGTCTTCCACTGCTCCCGCAGTTTGGTCAAACTCATGCTGGTAGCTTCGAGAACACTGTCCCACCATGTCGTCCTCTGTCGTCCCCTTCTCCTTATGCCCTCCATCCTTCCCAACACCAGGGTCTTTTCCAGGTAGTCTTCTCATGAGGTGGCCAACGTCTTGGAGCCTCAGCTTCAGGATCTGTCCTTCCAGTGAGCACTCAGGGCTGATTTCCTACAGAATGGAGAGGTTTGATCTTCTTGCAGTCCATGGGACTCTCAAGAGTCTCATCCAGCATCAGAATTCAAAAGCATCAATTCTTCGGTGTTCAGCCTTCTGATCGCCCCTTCATGGATCACTGCCTTGCCGTGGCGAAGGGGCTAAACTCCTGGAGATCTCAAACACAATGTATGGGCTCTCACTTGTGGGCTCTCACTTGTGGGGTGCCTCAGGGTTCTGTCCTCTCCCCTGTGCTTTTCAACATATACATGCAGCCGCTGGGAGAGATCATCAGGGGGTTAGGGTTTGGTGTCCATCAATATGCAGATGATACCCAGCTCTACCTCTCTTTCAAATGAGAACCAGTGAAGGTGGTGAATGTCCTGTGTGCATGTCTGGAGGCAGTTGGAGGATGGAAAGTGGCTAATGGATTGAGGTTGAATCCTGACAAGACAGAAGCCTGACAAAGGGGACAGGAGGTGGGCAGGTGTGGAGGACTCTCTGTTCCTGAATGGGGTCACTGTGCGCCGCCTGGGAGTCATTCTGGACTCACAGCTGTCCATGGAGGGGCAGGTCAATTCTGTGCCCAGGTTCCATATGGTACGCAGGTTGAGACCCTACCTGCCCGCTGTCTGTCTCGTCAGAGTGGTGCATGCTCTGGTTATCTCCCGCTTGGACTACTGCAATGCGCTCTATGTGGGGCTGCCTTTGAAAGTGACCCGGAAGCTACAACTAATCCAGAATGTGGCAGCTAGACTGGTGACTGGGAGCGGCCGCCGAGACCACATAACACCAGTCTTGAAAGACCTACATTGGCTCCCAGGACATTTCCGAGCACAATTCAAAGTGTTGGTGCTGACCTTTAAAGCCCTAAACGGACTCGGTCCAGTATATCTGAAGGAGCGTCTAAACCCCCATCGTTCTACTTGGACACTGAGGTCCAGCTCCAACGGCCTTCTACAGTTCCATCACTTCGAGAAGCCAAGATACAGGGAACCAGGCAGAGGGCCTTCTCGGTAGTGGCACCTGGCCTGTGGAACGCCCTCCCACCAGATGTCAAAGAGAAAAACAACTACCAGGCTTCCGGAGTCGAGCGCCGGCGGTAATGGCGGCTTCCCTTTGATCTGCGGAGGGAAGAGCTCCAGAGAAACTGGGGTCTTACCGCTTCGGCGACGCGGTGGACCCTTGAAACTGTAGGCGGAGGAAGCCTACGGCCGTGGGACTCGGTGGGTGCCATTTGCGCCCCCCCCAAACGTAAAAGGAGCCTGGTAAAGGCTCCTGAGCGGGGCGGGGGTGGCGAGGCACGGAGAGTCGATCGCTACTTCTCTGGAGTGACGTCGCGCAGCTGTTGCCGAGAGAGCGCCGGCTTTTTCCTGAGACAATTTGGATTACAAGAAAAGAAGTACCCGTGAGTAGGGGAAGTAAAAATTTTAAAGAAAAGTAAGATTTTGAATGCTGGAGTATAATTGGGACTTGAAGTAAAAGAGAGAAGTAATTTGAACCCGAAGCGGTAAGGTCCAAACAGGAAGCCAGCCTTCCGCTGTGTAAATAGTTTAAAGCAAAGACTCTGTGGACTAAAACCTTTAAAGACGTCTTTGAAAGGATATAAAATCCGAAAATCTTAAGACAAGACCCCCTCTCCGGAAGCAGGAGAGGAGAGGGGAAAAGATAGAAAAGATATTTCTGCCTGCATGAAAGGTCTTTGTGATTGAGAAATATCGCCCTGAGCCGTCAAAGGACATTAAAAGCCCCCCCCCCCGGCATTAGAAGGGGAGGGGGAAGATGGAGGGACATTCTGTCTGATTGAAGAGACCCATAAGACTAAGATACGTTGCCTAGACGTTTGATTGTGAATAGATTTGGATTTGGATAAAGGACAATAGAAAATCCCCCCCCCCCCCCAGGCAGCAGGGAAGCTGCGCGGACTGCCGTTTTGGATTGCTAAAATTGAAAGTGAAGTCTTAAAAGACTGTGAAAGACTGTGAAAGTATTTAAAGGAATATTTAAATGTTTGAAGGAGCCAGTCTATCAGGACAAGAGAATTTTATTTGAAATTTGGAATTGTGGACATTACTGTTTCGAATTGGTTGTGAAAAGAGAGAAGGTGATATACTGTATTTTTAATAGTAATATTTCTGAGGTCCCCCTGGTGGCTACTGAAATTACTGCAGAGATACAAAGTAACAGAGGAAAATTTCACTCTCTTCCCTTGAACTGGTAAACAAGTTGCAGCTGCAGAGTAACCTTGAAACTGGTGGCTTATGGCAGAGGGAAAAGGAAAATTACAGCAATTTCAAGACAAAACAACAAGATCTGGTAAATCTTTTTACACGGGAAGGAGGGGATCCTTCCCTGAACCTACAGGAAGTGCCTCTGCTATACCCAAAGTAAAAGAAATGTCTGGGACAGAAGACCTTATTACTGCAGGATTTGCAAGGGTACAGGGATCCCTAGACAAACTGACACAAGAAGTGTCAGAAACTAAAAGACAAGTTGCGGAAATAAAAAGTCAAGTTGAAGAAACAAATAAAGGGGTAACAGAGGCCTTCCAAAAGATAGAACAAAACTCTGCCAGTATAAAACAGAATACAGCTTCAATTAAGGAACTATTTGAGGCGTCGGTTGAGACAAAAAGAATTGCTGAGGAGGCAAGGGGGGCTGCAGCTGCTACAGAGGAGAAATTGCCACCGATGAGCAAGCAATTGGAGGAGTATAGAGCAAGATTTTCTATGCTGGAATTAAAAGATAAACAAACGAATTTGAGAATTAGAAACGTTCCAGACATCGAGGAAGGAAGCCTGCGGGACCTTCTGACACAAGAATTTCAGAAATTTTGGACTTTGGAGCCTGAGAAGGAGGAATTTAAGATCCTGGGTGCCTTTCGTTTGGGAAGAACAAGCAAGAAGATCAAAATTAGAGACTGCTTGGTTACATTTAGAACTAAAGAAGAAAGAGACAAGATTTTGGGACTACACTTTCAAAAATCATTGGTAATTAATCAATCCAAAGTCAAGATTTTCAAGGATATTCCAAAGCATCTTCTGGACCTTAGATCGAATTATAAAGACCTAGTCATCCAATTAAGAAAAAACAACATCATTTTTAGGTGGGAATTTCCGGAAGGACTTTCTTTCAGTATCAAGGGAAGAAAGACAAAAGTAAGATCAGTGGAAGACAAGAACGCTTTTTTAGAAGTTTATGGAGAGGACCTACAGAAAGGAACATTAAAAGTAGCAGATTCCTTGGAGTCACCAGAGGAGGGAGAGGAAGACACGACAGGAGCAAAGCCGAAACGAAACAGAAAGAAAAGGACAACGCCGGATTCGACAGATAAAGACAAGACAGAGGGAGCATCTGGAGGAACATAACAGAATAAATTCATCATGTCTCTGCAACTTCTAAGCTGGAATTGTAATGGCCTCAACTCGGTTCGAAGGAGGAAATCGATATTTCATATTTTAAAGAAAGAACAATTGGACTTGATTTGCTTACAAGAAACACATGTGACCAGGCTCCATAGAAAAATTTTAATTAACAAAAGATTGGGTCAAGAATTTATCTCATCTGATAAAGTCAAAAAAAGAGGAGTAGTAATATATGCCAAAGAGAGCCTTATACCAAAATTTATGTTTAAGGATGAACATGGAAGATATTTGGCAATTGAAATACAGTATCATGGACAGAAGTATCTGATAGTAGGAGTGTATGCACCAAATGAGGGAAAATCCGAGTTTTTTAAGAAGCTGCATGAGACACTGAATGAATATTTGGAATACAGTGTGATTTTGATGGGAGATATGAATGGAGTTGTTTCAACAAATATGGACAAGGCGCAACGACAGGTGATCACCAAGGATGGTAGACTACCGAAAACCTTTTTTGAATTGACTGATAACCTGGACTTGATCGACATCTGGAGAACCAAAAACCCGTTAGGAAGAGAGGGAACCTTCTATTCTGAAGCTAAAATGACTTGGACACGAATCGACCAAATATGGATCACCCGAGGACTGGCACCAAATATAAAAAAGGTGGAAATCTGCCCAAAAACTTGCTCCGACCATAATGCAGTAAAGATGGGAATGAATTTACTACCAACTGGTTCTTTCAGATGGAGAATGAATGACTCTCTCTTTAGGGATGAAGAAGTGAACAAAAAGGCCCAGAAAACTTTGAAGGACTATTTTGAGATAAATTTGAATACGACGGTGGAGAAAAGAATCGTATGGGATGCAAGTAAAGCTGTTATGAGAGGGTTCTTGATACAACAAAATACGCTTAAAAAGAGAATACAAAAGGAAAGAAGGGAAAAGATCTTGGAAAAGATTAATGAAGGAGAAAAGAGATTGAGATTAAAGCCAAATTCAAAGGAAATTCTAAGAGAGATCAAATTATATCAAGTGGAATATATGCAAATAGTAAATCAAGAGATTGAGTGGAAGATCAGACAAATGAGACAGAGAACTTTTGAATCGGCAAACAAGTGTGGGAAATTATTGGCTTGGCAAATTAAGAAGAGACAAAAACTGAATACAATAACAAATTTAGAAGTGGAAGGAAAAACTATTCAGAACCCTACAGAAATAAGGACCGCTTTTCAAAAATATTTTAAACAGCTTTACTCCCAGCAACCCCAGAAGGAAGTAGACATAGAGAAATTCCTGAAAGTGAATGGGCTACCGAAAATATCTCAAGAGAACAGATTGAAATTGAATTATAGCATAACAGATCAAGAGGTTGAGAGTGCCATTCAGAATATGCAACTGGGCAAGTCTCCAGGACCCGATGGACTGACTGCTAGATATTATAAAGCACTGAAAGACTGGTTAATTCAGCCATTGAAAGAAGTTTGTAATAAAATACTTCAGGGGGAAAAGGCACCAGATACGTGGAAAGAAGCTTTTGTTACACTTATACCAAAGGTAGAGACTCAGAAACACCAACTCAAAGACTACCGCCCAATATCATTACTTAATGTGGATTACAAAATTTTTGCAGATATTTTGGCTAGAAGATTCAAGAAGGTTTTAATAGAGGAGATTCATAAGGACCAAGCAGGCTTTCTCCCAGGAAGACATTTATCAGATAACGTAAGGAATATAATAGACATTTTGGAATTTTTACAAGAAAAAATAAATACTAAGGCGGTTTTAATATTTGTGGATGCGGAGAAGGCCTTCGATAATATTTCTTGGAGTTTTATGAAGAAGAATCTCCAAGGCATGGGGGTAGGCCAGGAATTTGAAAACGGTATAGGTGCAATCTATTCTGAACAAAAAGCTAAGCTAATTGTAAACAGTGTAATTACTGAGGAGTTCAGAATAGAGAAAGGTACACGACAAGGTTGCCCAATTTCCCCTTTGCTGTTTATATCAGTCCTGGAGGTGTTGCTGAATATGATTAGAAAGGACCAACTGGTTAGAGGGATTCAGGTCGGAGCTAAACAATATAAATTAAGAGCATTTGCAGATGACCTAGTTTTGGCATTACAGGAGCCAGAATCCAGTGTGAAAAGAGCCTTAGAACTGATCCAAGAGTTTGGTCGATTGGCAGGGTTTAAATTGAACAAAACAAAAACCAAAGTTTTGACAAAGAATCTAACAGAAATTGAGAAAGAAAGATTTCAGAATGAGACAGGATTGGCAGTAGTGAAAAAAGTGAAATATTTGGGTATTACTATGACTGCTAAAAATGGAAATTTATATAAAGACAATTATGAGAAAAGTTGGTCGGAGATAAAGAAAGATCTAGACATATGGTCTAATTTGAAACTCTCCTTAATGGGTCGTATTGCTGTGATAAAGATGAATGTATTGCCAAGAATGTTGTTTTTATTTCAGACACTGCAAATCATAGACAAGATTGATTGTTTCAAGAGGTGGCAAAGAGATATATCCAGATTTGTCTGGCAGGGCAAAAAGCCAAGGATAAAATTTAAAATACTGACCGATGCAAAAGAAAGAGGGGGCTTTGCCCTGCCAGACCTGAAACTTTATTATGAGGCGGCAGCCTTTTGTTGGTTAAAAGAATGGCTACTTCTTGAAAACACTGACATGTTGGATCTAGAAGGATTTAATAATGTCTTTGGTTGGCATGCATATCTATGGTATGATAAGGTTAAAGTGCATAGAATGTTTAAAATCCACATTGTTAGGAATGCATTGTTTAAAGTTTGGATGAGGTATAAAGATTTGCTTGAAACCAAGACCCCAAGGTGGTTGTCCCCAATGGAAGCAAAAGCACTAAAAAAGCTCAATATGGAGGCAAACTGGCCAAAATATTGGGAGATTTTAGAACAAGATGGAGACAAATTGAAACTACAGAGTTTCGATAAATTAAAAAGTAAAGTTCGAGATTGGCTCCATTATCACCAAATAATGGAAGCATTTAAAATGGATAGAAAAATTGGCTTCCAGGTGGAAAAATCAAAATTGGAGACAGAATTGTTAGAACCCAAAACTAAGATTTTGTCAAGAATGTATAAGTTGCTGCTAAAATGGAACACACAGGATGAGGAAGTGAAATCAGTGATGATTAAATGGGCACAAGACTTGGGTCATAACATAATGTTTGCTGACTGGGAACGGTTATGGACCACTGGTATAAAATTTACGGCATCTAATGCCCTAAGAGAGAATATTATGAAAATGATATATAGGTGGTACATGACACCAGTCAAGCTTGCAAAAATTTACCATCTGCCCGATAATAAGTGTTGGAAATGTAAAGAAGTTGAAGGCACATTCTTTCACCTTTGGTGGACGTGCCCAAAGATTAAGGCATTCTGGGAGATGATTTACAATGAGCTGAAAAAAGTGTTTAAATACACATTTCCGAAGAAGCCAGAAGCCTTTCTCTTGGGTATGGTTGGCCAACAGGTGCATAAGAAGGATAGGACTTTTTTTATGTATGCTACAGCAGCAGCAAGAATACTTATTGCACAGTATTGGAAGACAGAAGAGTTACCCACTCTGGAAGAATGGCAGATGAAAGTCATCGACTACATGGAATCAGCAGAAATGACCGGCAGGATTAGAGACCAGGGAGAAGAGACGGTGAGGGAAGATTGGAGGAAATTTAAAGACTATTTACAGAAATACTGTAAGATAACGAATATTTGAAGATATCGGACTGAAGGTGACTGGTTTTTAGTAAGAAAGGTGAACAGAAAAAGATCCAAAATCTAGATTGAAGGAAATATGACTATGGGATATGGATTTAAGATGATGAGAAAATTAAATTATGATAAAGGGAAAGAATTTGCAGACAGAACACTTGATTTGGAATACAGAGCAGGGAGGTTGGGGGAAGTCGCAGAAACAAGTAAATGCAAGGTTTTTATGAAGACAAAAAGGGTATTTTTTAATTTTCTTTATTTTTATTGTTTATTACTGTTGTTTTTGTGTTTATGTTTGTGTATTATTTCTGTGTTATGTGTTGTTTATGTTGTTTTTTATTGTTTATGTAAAACCTAATAAACATTTATTTAAAAAAAAAAAAAGAGAAAAACAACTACCAGACTTTTAAAGGACATCTGAAGGCAGCCCCGTTTAGGGAAGCTTTTAATGTTTGAGTATTAGAGTATTTTAATATTTGGTTGGAAGCCACCCAGAGTGGCTGGGGAAACCCAGCCAGATGGGCGGGGTATAAATAAGAAATGATGATGATGATGATGATGATGATGTAAAGTAGTTAGAATGTTCTAAGTCTCGCACTTCACCCACAGCCAGTCAGCACACGACGCACCCCAAGATGCCACGCCCCTCTTATGTCATGGACTGGCTGGATGCAGGTGGTTCTTGGGGACCCCCCCAGGGGAAGAAGGCTCAGAGCCCGGGGATTGGGGGTGGGACAACCATGAGTGGTCAGAGGGCGAAGAGGGAGCGGACTGGGAAGAGGAGGTGTCAGAAGCTGAAGAAGCAACAGGGCTTAGTGAGCGAGGAGAGTCTGTGGCAGAGAGAAGTCCAGAATTAGAGGCAGAAGTGGAGGGTGGAGAGGAGGGGGGCCAAGAGGCAGAGATGAGGCAGGCTGCTGAAGCATCCAGGGGTCTCTCCCTCCTACTGTGACCCATTCCCCTCCCCTGACCAGAAGCGTTATGAAGAGGGCGAAGCAGAAACAGATGCGTTGATGGAGATTGCTTGGGAAGGACCCAGTGGGGAGGACAGCTATGAGCTTAGGCACATAGCTGTCAGCTTTTCCCTTTTCTTGCAAGGAATCCTATTTGGAATAAAGGAATTTTCCTTAAAAAGGGGAAACGTTGACAATTATGCTTAGGCAACTATGGGAAGGTGAGGACCTTCAGTCCTCAGAACCTCCTCCTTGGGGCAAGACCTACTGTGAATGCTCAGGTTGAGAACGTGATCCATGTGGGATGCACCTTCACAACCCGCAGCGTTCACAACCCTCGACTGCACGTCTGTGCATGCGCAAGTTGCGATTTAGCGCTTCTGCACATGCGCGACCGCCAAAACCCAGAATTAACCCATTCCAGTACTTCCGGGTTTCAGCGGTCCGTAACCTGAAAAAGCGCAACCTGAAGCGGCTGTAACCCGAGGTAGGACTGTATTGGGAAGATGTGCTCCCTAGGCCTGGCCTTCTGACCCGTTTGCTTATTGGAATAAAGAGATAACATCACGGACACTGTGACTTATTCCTGACCTGCTCCAGGCACCCACCCTGACATCTCCTTTCCCCTCCCTGCACTCCTACCGCACGTAGCCAAGATTGCAGGCGCAAAGTAGGTGAAGTGGTTTGAATGTCCGCCGTGTCACACCCCATCCTTGGCCAGAACACGACACCCACATGACATTTCCCCCTCTCCGCATTCGGGCCTTGACTTGCATCTCACACGCACCAATGCCTTCAGCTTGAAAAGCTGGAACGATGCATTAATTCAGTTAGACAATGATGGCCTGATTCTGGCAACAAAGCACCCAGAGTGCTGCCAACTTAGTTAAAAGGTATTCATCAGATTCATCAGATAAAACAGCAACATCTGCATCTGAAACTGCAAGGCAAATTCCACTTGGCCAGCAAGATCTCTGCCCATCACAACATCTAACGTTCGCATCTGGCGATGGGCACAAGGGAGGCGGGCAGGGGCCCAGCTGGGAGCCACGCCAACGGTGTCACCCCAGCAGAAGACGGGCACTGGGTGGGTCTTCCCCAAACTTCTCTTTTCCTAACTTTATTATTAGTATTTAAACTCTCACGAATTATGAAGGATTCCTGAACCAACCCAGGCCACTACCTGGGACCGCCACTTCAGCCCTGACTTCCTCATGATGATGATGATGATGGAGAAAAATCTATCATTATTTCCCTTCCCTTGCCCGCCCATCATTATCATCACTATTTTTTACTTCTTACTCACCTTACTGTTATTGCTATTGCTTGTGTTATTTTTCTTTTCTTTTTTCCTTTTTTGTTTCTTTTTTGTTTTTAAAGGAAAGTACACACAGAGAGACTCTTAATGGCCCTACTCTTTTCACCCCATCCCCCTCCTTCTTCTCTTTTTCTTTTTTCTCCTCCCCACAAAACAAAGAAATAAACATTACATACCTATATACATATATCACTTCATCCACTTTCAATAGTGAACCCCCCCCCCCTTTTATTTTATTTTCCTTTCCTTTTGGTGGTCTTTTACCTCACACTATAACTTGAATCCCCATGGGACACGGGTGGCGCTGTGGTGTAAACCAAAGAGCCTAGGGCTTGCCGATCAGAAGGTCAACAGTTTGAATCCCCGCTAGGGGGTGAGCTCCCGTTGCTCAGTCCCTGCTCCTGCGCACCTAGCAGTTCAAAAGCATGTCAAAGTGCAGGTAGATAAATAGGTACCACTCTGACGGGAAGGTAAACGCTGTTTCCATGCGCTGCTCTGGTTCGCCAGAAGCTGCTTAGTCATGCTGGCCACATGACCCGGAAGCTGTACGCCACCTCCCTCGGCCAATAAAGTGAGATGAGCTCCACAACCAGTGTCGGCCACGACTGGACCTAATGGTCAGGGGTCTCTTTACCGTTTCATAACTTGAATCACCACCACAATTTTTAAATAATTATTATTACTACTTTTTGTTGAACTGTTTCTTTAAATCTAAAGGTTCATCATTGTTTCACCCAAGGGCCAGAGTAAACTAATGAGATCCAGCCTTGCAGCTGTGAGGCATAGCAGGTGCTGCTGAGTTGCATTGATTAAGCTGTGTTGGGAATTGGCCACAGTATATAAGGAGCAGCACCTAGCTCTGCCATTTTTCCCTGAGGGATGGGTTGGTGGTTTGGTCGTGTTTGTTTGTTTGTATTCAGTGTTTAAGGAGTTTTTGTTTTTCTTATTAAAACCTTGTTTAAGTTATTTTTGAGTCCCTTCTTTTTAATGCAAGCTCTCCCCAGCAAGCTCTCTGCGCTACTATACTGCGAAAAGCCAACACTTTTTTCCCTATTAAAAAAATCTAGCGCTTGCCGATCAGATGGTCGACGGTTCGAATCCCCACGACGGGGTGAGCTTCCATTGCTCGGTCCCTGTTCCTGCCAACCTAGCAGTTCGAAAGCATGTCAAAGTGCAAGTAGATAAATAGGTACCACTCCGGCAGGAAGCTAAATGGCGTTTCCATGTGCTGCTCTGGTTCGCCAGAAGCGGCTTAGTCATGCTGGCCACATGACCCGGAAGCTGTACGCCAGCTCCCTCGGCCAATAAAGTGAGATGAGCGCCACAACCAGTGTCGGCCACGACTGGACCTAGTGGTCAGGGGTCTCTTTACCTTTTCATAACTTGAATCACCACCACAATTTTTTTATCATTATTATTACTACTTTTTTCCCTATTAAAAAATCTATTTTTAAATTTCTATACTTTTTATTTTATTTTTTATTTTATTTATCTTGTTTTTTGTTTGTTTTTTAAATATAACATCCAACCGTCACAAATACAGAGCAAGTATTTGCAAATACATCCACGCCAAAAGTAAACGAAGAGAATTTACGACTCCTTAAGGTACCTATATAAGAAGAGCAAGCAAAAGATACCATCACCAACCTTTGAAAAAGGATGGATTTATGGCTCCATGTTTCAGACTTTGCAACAACAACACCACAATTATGCCACAGGGATAAACGAAATGCAACTGAAATGCCTTCTGGCTAAATGGTCAGACGTCAGCCTAACAGCCATTCTAAACCCAAATAACACTCCATCTATAATGCATTCTTATGAATTTCAGAATTAAATCAGAAGAGTTTTACATCTATTCTTGCTAAAAGGTACAAAAATTCCAATATCCATACACCAAGACCAAAAAATAAAAATCCATCAACTTTAAACAGATCTTTTTAAAAATAAAAACAGCAGATTGCCTAGAAATGAGTAACAACAAACCAATTCAGCAAGCCAGCCATTTGTCTTGCTTTGAAACTGGAGAAAGCTTTTCCCTGAGTACAGTGAAGTTTGCTCAGAATAATAGAATCATAGAGTTGGAAGAGACCACAAGGGCCATCGAGTCCAACCCCCTGCCAAGCAGGAAACACCATCAGAGCACTCCTGACATATGGTTGTCAAGCCTCTGCTTAAAGACCGCCAAAGAAGGAGACTCCACCACACTCCTTGGCAGCAAATCCCACTGTCAAACAGCTCTTACTGTCAGGAAGTTCTTCCTAATGTTTAGGTGGAATCTTCTTTCTTGTAGTTTGGATCCATTGCTCCGTGTCCGCTTCTCTGGAGCAGCAGAAAACAACCTTTCTCCCTCCTCTATGTAACATCCTTTTATATATTTGAACATGGCTATCATATCCCCCCTTAACCTCCTCTTCTCCAGGCTAAACATGCCCAGCTCCCTTAGCCGTTCCTCATAAGGCATTGTTTCCAGGCCTTTGACCATTTTGGTTGCCCTCCTCTGGACACGTTCCAGTTTGTCAGTGTCCTTCTTGAACTGTGGTGCCCAGAACTGGACACAGTACTCCAGGTGAGGTCTGACCAGAGCAGAATACAGTGGCACTATTACTTCCCTTGATCTAGATGCTATACTCCTATTGATGCAGCCCAGAATTGCATTGGCTTTTTTAGCTGCCGCGTCACACTGTTGGCTCATGTCAAGTTTGTGGTCAACCAAGACTCCTAGATCCTTTCCATTCAAGGCCATTCAAGAACTTAAACATGGATTGGGCTTCTTTGTAAAGTCCTGAAGTCTTAAATCTATCCATCCGGTCCAGGGTGGCCCATCAAGGTACATCATACATTTTATTTTTTAAGTGTCCGAACCCAAAGAGTACTCATTAATGGTTTCTCGTCATCCTGGAAAAAGTGACAAGCTGCAAGGTTCTGTCCTGGGCCCGTTGTTGTTTAAACGTCTTTATAAATGACTTGGATAAAGGAATTGAGGAGATGCTCATCCAATTTGTAGGTGACACCAAACTGAGAGGGGTAGCTAGTGCTGCAGAAGACAGAATCAGAATTCAATATTGCCTTAACAGATTGGAGAACTGGGTGCAAGCTAACACAATGCATTTCAACAGACAGAAATGTCAGGTTCTGCACTTAGGCAGGAAGAACCAGATGTACAAAGATAGGATGGGGGACCCCTGACTTACTAGCAGTACATGTGAAAAGGATCTAGGGGTCTTGGTGGACTACAAGCTGAACATGAGTCAACAGTGTGATGCAGCAGGAGAAAAAGCTAATGCTATTCTAGGCTGCACCAACAGAAGTCTAGAGTCCAGATCATGGGAAGAAGTCATAGTTCCGCTCTGTTCTGCCTTGGTCAGACCACACCTGAAATACTGTGCCTAATTCTGGGCACCACAATTTAAGAGGATGTTGACAAGCTGGAATGGGTACAGAGGAGGCCAACCAAGACAATCACTGGTCTGGAAACCAAGCCTGATGAGGAATGGTTGAAGGAGCTGGGTATGTTTAGTTTGAAAAAGAGGAGACGGAGAGGAGATATGATGGCCATCTTCAAATATCTTAAAGGCTGTTCACATGGAAGATGGAGGAAGCTTCTTTTCTCCTGCTCCAGGAGGAAACTTTCTCCAGAAGAACTTTCTGACAGTAAGAGCTGTTTGACAGTGGAACAGACTCCCTCTGTGGTGGACTCTCCTTTGTTGGCAATTTTTAAGTGGAGGCCAAATGGTCATCTGTCATGGTTGCCTAAACTGAGGTTCTTGCATGGATTAGACGACCCTTGGACCACATCCAACTCTACCATTCCATGGTTCTGCTGGACCAATGGCTACCAGGCACAACATTTATGCTTTGTCTCCACAGTTAGAGGCAGCAATGTTTCAGAGACCAGGGGCTGGAAAACACAGCAGGGGAGGGTATTGCTCTTCTGCCCAGATCCTGGTTGGCCACTCTGAGAAGAGGATGCTGGACCATTGGCTAGATCCAGCAGATGCTTCTTGTGTTATTTTTGATTGATTATCACGGGGAAATTATCTGGACCAGGAGCCAGCTGCACCCACACACTCAAATCCGCTTGGCTTCTGTCCCAGCCCAACCCAGGAGAGGAGGGGGGAGGGAGGAGGGGAGGATATATGGCTGCCGATCTGAGCCTTGAGCACCATTCAGAGCTGCCTTCCAGCGTGAGGTCCACCAGGTTCTCCTTCTTCTTCGCAATGGGTCCCTCGCTCATCCTCTGGGCTCTGCTGCCATCCATACTATGTAAGTTTGGGGATTGCTTGGAGGGGCAAAGACTCAGGAAGGCATGGAGTCGGGGAGTCAGTTTAGGGTATTTATGCCCTGCCTTCTTCACGGATGGGATTCTGAGTAGACACCTCTGCCCTGAGCTGCTGCTGTGCAGCTGGCTCCAGCTGGTGGACCTCAGGGCTCTAGCAAAAACCAAACTAGCCCCTGCAAATCTCAACCCATCTCTGAGCAGAGGAAGGTGGAGGGTGCTGCAGTTGGTGGTGGAAGGACTTCTGAAGGAAGCTTTTAATGATTGATGTTTTAATGTATTTTTAATCTCCTGTTGGAAGCCACCCAGAGTGGCTGGGGAAACCCAGCCAGATGGGCGGGGTATAAGTAATAAATGATTATGATTATGATTTGATGCTGATGGTCATAGAATCATAGAATCATAGAGTTGGAAGAGTCCACAAGGGCCACCGAGTCCAACCCCCTGCCAAGCATGGTAGTGAAAACATCAGCACCAAGCAGTTGGGCACCATCATGAGGGTGCTGGGCTAGGTGCCCATTGAAGAGGAGCTGGATGCCATCATAGAGGTGTGGAGCATCATAGAGGTATGGGCATGGCCAGGATTTCGGGGGGGCAGTACTGTTGTTAGGGGGGCAGAACCGAGCTACCTGCGACTTGTTTGGTCAGTTTGCTGAGTATTTTTATTTATTTACTTGATTTGTGGCTACGCCCCTGTGGAGGAGGAAGGGAGGCGTGGGCAGGGGGCTGGAGAGCGCGACCCTCACCCTGGACTGGATTCCTCCTTGCAGGCAATGGAGCCAACGGCTTTGCAGGACGCTTGCAGCAGGGGATACGGCGGCAGGTTCGACAAGCCAATGAGGAGGCGAAGGTGGAGGAAGCTGACTCTGTAAAGGACAGGTGAGGCTAGGACATGTCCACCACATATGGAGGAAAATCCCCTCCTTCTCCTTACACTTCCAACAATTTTATCTTGTGGGGGTGGACTATCTTTTGAAGAAAACCACCACCACCCCACCGACTCTCCCCCCCCCCCTTCTCCACAGCACCGGACGAGCCTGGTGGCTGCTTACCTGTGCCTTGTGAGTGGCAGGGGCGGGCGGTGGTGGCGGTGGAAGGACAATGAGTGGAGCAAAGGGGTTGGCTCTGGAGAAGGGCTCCGTAAAATGGCACTCAGCCCTCTGTGGCTCAACAAAGCCCAGCCCCCTTCCTCCTCTAGGCAGGGCAGGGAGAAGCCAGGAGGAGGGAGGGAGGAGCCACCGCCGTGGCAGTGTGGATGGGGGGAAATGACGAAGCCTGATTGATCAGAATCCCCACGCTGATCACCACAGTGAATCCCGGACCGTCCGCGGGCTGGATCCAGAAGGCAATTGGGCCAGATCCAGCCCCCGGGCCTTAGCTTGCCGACCCACGTTCTATGCCGATAGCCTTGATAGGACCCTCTTTGCAAGCTTCTTAGGACAGCTGGGCTCTGTCTGGGGCTCTCGAGCAGCGTGCGTTAGACCTACAGAGTTCACAAACCAGAAAGCGGGGGTCGTCTTTTGCAGTCCCTTCCTGCAATGATACAAAGCAGAACTTTGGCTTTCCCAAGCATCCAGGCTGGGGCACCTTAGAGGAGGGGTCAGCAAGGTTTGCCTCGCCTGGGCTGGTTCACTCCAGCGGAGATCTCTCTGTGGGCCAGATTGTCAGCGAGTGTGAGTGCGCGCGTGCATGATTTCCGGTGTCTGCGCATGCATAGGCGCGATTTTCGGCACCGCAGCAACGAGTCCCCACACCATGCGGCGCTAGTTTATTGCAGTGCGCGGGGACGGAGAGGGTGGGACGGCGGGCAAGCAGCTGGGGTGGGCATGGTGCCTACGGGCACCTAATTTTTCTTGGAAAAACCCACAGCTGCTCCCAGTGGGGTGACCTGGCTTTGATCAGGCGACAGTGATGGGTTTAAGTTGGGAGGAGCTGAGTGCTGCCCACCTCAGCACTTTCCTCCCCCCACTCCGAAACAGGGCTCATTATGTCTACCTGGATGTGCCTGAGCATATTTTAGAGATCTTACGAGGATTTAATCTCTCCCCACTCCGAAACAGGAATGATGATGGCTACGGGAGCTTCTGGTTTGAGCTTGAGGATATTCCAGTGGGGTTATTTATTCTTCCACGTGCTGACGGTGAGTGGCTCAGCCCTGCCTCGCCTTCTTGGGGGTCGGAGGGGGGGGCGCGAAGGCAGCTCTGTGTCCCTCCCACCACCAGCCCCTCAAAGCCCAGCAGGCTCCCTGCGCACTCTCAGTTGTCACCTGAGTGCAGTGTTGCCTCCCAGCCCTGCTCCCGGGCAACTTGAACCCCGTTAAACTATGGAACTCACTCCAGCAAGAGGCAGAGGTGGCCACCAACCAAGACAGCTTGAACATGATAAAATCAGGGAGGGAAAGAAGGCTTTCAACCGCAGGCAGCTGCAATGGCTGTTCCCCGCCTGTTCTAACGGAGGCAGCCCTGCTTCTCAATACCACTTGCTATGAACCAAAGGAGGTGGGGAGAGTTGTTTTCATGCTCGGATCAGGGCCTTGCAGGTTTCCCTTTGGAGCAGCTGGTTGGGAGCAAGAAGTCGGAGCAGAGAGGTTGATAGCTTGATCATAGCTGTCCACTTTTCCCTTTTCTTGCGAGGAATCCTATTCGGAGTAAGGGAATTTCCCTTAAAAAAGGGAAACGTTGACAGCTATGAGCTTGATCCAGCAGGCTCTCCTTATGTTCAACATCCTGGGAATCCCAGCTTCCCTCTCACAGGCATGCATGCATAATTTTATTTGTATGACACCTTTCCACAGTTCAAACTACGCTCAAGGCAGCTTACAACATGGAAAAAACAACATGGCAGCAACATAGCAAAATTAGCCACAATCAGTCAATGAAACATCCAAAAATGCACCCCCAAAGGGAACAATTCCCACAATTCTGCAGGGGAGAAGGAGCGGGAGGCCAAGACTAGTTACGAGGCTGGAGAGGAGAACCCTAACTCTTGGTCTGATGTCTTGCCTATAGAGTCCTTGCAGCCGGAGAAACCCCAGGATGAGGAAGACTCCTTCAATGACGGCGCCTATGAGGAATCATATCCGGATCAGTTGCGGCGGGACTTGGCTGGCAAGCAAACCCTCCCTCAGCGCCTGCTGACAAACCTCTGCCTCACTTTTCCATGCCTCGTCTTACCAGGCTGGGAATGACTCCTTCAATGAGGGCGCCTCTAAGGAATCTGATGATTCCGAGGAGGACTCCTAGAATTCGATCCAGAACAGTAGCTTCGGGCGGCCACTGCCTGCAACCAAGCCCGCCCTCTCCCGCCTCTGCTCCCGCTGCCAACCTTTGCCTCGCCTCTCCGCGCCTCGCCTCCCCTCGACGGCCCCAAATCTGTGAAGTTTTCTTTTCTTTTAAAAGTAAATAGAAGGCACAAATTGCAGAAAAATAAAAGCAGCAAAACGCATAATGGAAGCCCAGTTTCGTGATTTGCTGGGAGTTTTGCGTATCTGAATTTGATATGTAAGAAAGGAAATCTCTCCAAAAAGCATAGAAATGAGTTGAGAAATGATAGCTCTCCTAGAGAGCGGAGAGACCTTGCACTGCCAAACCCAGTTCTGGAAAAGTGGGCCCTGCAGGGTTCAAGGTGCCTCCTCTTGCCCACAGCCCAGATCACTGCAACGCAGGCAGAAGGGAAACTCACTCCTCCAGAGCCCCGAGGGGCCAAGGGCTCCGCTCTGCTGGGCTTTGCTCAGTGAATCAGGGCCTTTGTCAAGAGTGGTGATGACACAGAAGCCACAGACACCTCACTAGTCCTTCTTGGCCCCAAAGGTGCTCCTTAGAAGGAAAGGGAGGAGCTGGATAGGGGATGTCCCCAGAGCCACTCTGCAAGCAGGCGGAGGCTTCTTCCCCAAAGTCAACAGCGGAGGGATTAAGATGCTCTTGGTCCTGAGCTCAAGGGGGAGGGGGTCCCCAGTTGCATATTCCTGCATTGCAAGGGGGGTTGGACTTGATGACCCCCAGGGTCCCTTCCAACTCTACACTTCTGTTATTCTATGACCCTCTTTCACCTCCGTTATGCCCTAGGCAGGAGCTCTGGGCCGTGAGGAAAGAAGGCAGCAGGGAAGGCAGCCCCCACAGGCCTCTGTCGCTGGACCCTGGGACAGGCCACGGTGGCTGCGTCCTCCTTCAACGGACGGGGGTTGTAGGGCTCGTGTCCCACAAGGGATGGAGGAGCAATGGAGGAATCTAGAGGGGCCTTTGAAACACCTCCCCCTTGCAGCTTCTCTCCCACATAAGCCCACTTCTGGTCTTCAGAGGGGGGGCAAGGTTGGGGGTCAAGGCATGGGGCGCTGTACAAACATATGCTTAAGAGAGGCATTGTCCTTGCCACATCTCCAACGCTCAGCTCAGGGAAAGCCACATAGCTGTAATAAATGAAAAATCTGCCCTTATTCCTTTCTGGGGGACACAAGAGCCCTTACTGAGTCCTTTGTAGGTTCTCCATCGGTCAGAGGAAAAAAAAGAGGCCAAGCAGAGTATATTGAGAAGCAAAGCAGCTCGTAAGCCTGATCTTTACTGAACTGTTGCAACAGGGTGCTCTCCTCACACGCAGGAAAGGAGGAGGACCCAGAAGAAAGGTGTGTCCACCCTTATATAGACATTTTAAATTGCCCACCTTAGAGTAAAATACCACCCACCAGAAACATCATACATACATCACAGAAGGGGTGTAGCTCAAGACCACCCCCCAGATACATCATACCTACATCACAGAAAGGGTGGTCTACAACAGAAATGTGAGTGCGTTGTTTAGTTCCTGTCTGGCAGGTTACATGTTAATGGTCACTTGATTGGATACCCTGGGGAGCCTGGCCAGTCTTTTGTAATGACAAATACTTACTTCCTGAGCCAGTCTGGGCTTGGGCCAGGAAAAAGCTATGGTCAGGCAAAGAATATTAAACACTGAGAGACAACAGGACTGCGCAAGGTGCCCCGACTATAAAATTGGAGAAATTGAGAGAGATATAGCCGCACCGGCAGCATATCTCTTCTTTCTCACATCTGGAAATGCAAGAAGGGCCTTTATACTCTCCAGAAGCTCGGCTCTTCCCTCGCCGGCCCTGGATGGAGCCTTTAGAAAAGTCCCCTATGCTCAGAGACTTTGCACCTGTCCAATGGGAGATATAGGAAGCCCAGAACACTTGTTCTTTAGATCTCCCTGTTATGAAGAGGCATTTTGGACTTCTGCCTGTCCAGTGCGCTTCCCTGTGCTAAAAAAACACTGCTTTCTCTCAGTGCAATCTTCTGGGGGAAAGCTTCACCTGAGGCAGAAATAGCAGAGATGCAGCGGCCTTGCTGTCGTGTGGGAGGAAAGGGAGTGAAATAGTCCAGAGACAGAGTCTTCTATTCTAGGAGCTTTATTTACAAGCACAAAATTACACCGTCCGAACTTTCAGACATCTTTCTCCCAGCTCAAACACACTCCGACTCCTTGCTCAAACAGGCTCCGTCTGAAAACGAAAGCAGACTCCCAGAACAAAGGAACTGTGACGTGACATCCTGACTTCCCGTAGAAGTCCCTGTTGGAAAACTACCCCCCTCGGGAGAGCCTGGCAACTTTCCCAGACTCCCGGGCTGTTTACCGGTTGATCTACTCTGGCTGTCCACGTCCCGGCAGTCCAGGCAGACCTTGATAGGTGACATTTCCCAGCGTGGAAAAAGCACACCCCCTTCTCCCCCTTCTCAGGGGAAAGAAGAATAGTCAGAAAGTCCTTCTACATTCTGTTTATTTCTGACATTGCAGCTCTACAAGAAACACATCCGATACCTTCAATCTCCTCCTAGTAAGTGGCAAAGACTTCCTTTACAAACGCAACAGGAAGGTCTCATATCACACAAAGAACACAGCTTGGAGTAGCCTGTGAACTTCCAGGAACATTCTTTCCCACAGCTAGTCACATCACATGATGTTTTCACCAAGCTGCCAGTCTGCAGCTGCGTTGCATCCATATTGTAACAGCTCCTCCCTCAGACACGAAGCACCGGAAGGTTAACTCTTTAACCACGAAACTCTACACCCCCTCTTGCTTCACGTCTGAGGGGAAACACATACCCACTCTTATCCCAAACCCAGACCTTCGCTGAACTCTCCATGGCTCTGGAAGGTTAGTGGTTTTGTGAAACCGTCAGCGAGGTTTTTGGCTGAGGGACAGTACTTCAGCGCAACCAATCCCTAATGAACACTCTGACACACATTCTGAAAGCGAATATCTAGGTGTTTGGTCCGGGCCTTGCCCCGATTCATTTAGTAGAAATATGATAAGGACTTAAGTATAGATAAATTTTAAGATTTTTGATGGTAAAATAAGGTTAAAATAAATTAAGACAACTAAATGATAGAAAGTAGTGGAAGATGGAAAGGATTTGCTGATTTAATTATTAACTGGAATACAAAAATGGGAGGTGGGAGGAGGTCGAGGAAATAAGTCATTGAAAGAGAAAGATATGGAAAATGGGTGTGTTTTAAAATGTTTTTGCTTTTTATTATTGTGTTGATGTATTGTCTTTTTTCTCTTTTTGATGTATTGTTTTTTAATTTTCTTTCTATTGTCTTTTTCCTTTTTTTTCTTCTGTAACTATAAAAGCTTTAATAAATATTACTTTTAAAAAAAAATATGAATTGCCCCGATTCGGCCAATTTCAGGCACGGTTGGTTGTCCTCGAAAACCGTGATGGGCAAACTATTCACTCCACAGAGCTCCTGGACCAAACAAGCATAGATCTCTAACTCTCTGCACACCTCAGAAAGTGCACTGATCTCAGCCTCAAGGGATGAAAGCGCTATGAGGCTTTGCTTCCTGGACCTTCACCCAACTACTGAGTTCCCAAACTTCACCACTAGGCCGGACACGGACTTGCGATCCTGAAGATTAGCCCAATCCGAATCCACCCAAGCAGTCAGCTTGACCACACCCTGAGCTGACAACTTTAGGCAGAGATCCTTCGTATCCTGTAGATACCGCAGAACTCTCTTGATGCCATTCCAGGTCTGCACACTAGGACTTGAAGCCTCTCTGCTGAGCAGATTAATAGCAAACACTATGTCTGGTCTGCTCCACTGGGACAGATACAGCAGACTACCTAGAGCTGACTGAAAGACTTCAGCATTTTCGAACACAGCATGTTCTACTTGCTGACTGTCCTTTACGTGGCCAGTCTCCATAGGAGTTCTGACACCTGCACAATCACTCATCCTGAACTTCTGAAGCAGTTGCTCAATTTTACCTTTCTGGCTGAGCAAAAAACTTCCATCTCTTGTTCTAGAAACATCCACACTCAAATAAGTACGAACAGCTCCAAGCTGCTTGAGCTTGAACCTTTTCCCAAGCTCCTTGGTGAACTTTTCTACCTGTTTACCAGTCTGTGGAAGGTATAAGAGATCGTCAACAAAGATTGGAAGAGCTTCCTTTGTCTCACCTGACCCTTTCAGGTACAGACAACTATCAGCAACACTTCTCCTGAAACCTAACTTCTCTAAGGCTTCATTCAAACACATATTCCAGTTTCTGGCAGATTGACGTAACCCATAGATGGATTTGTTCAACCGCCACACAATGCCTTGCCCACTGGCCTCAAAACCTGGAGGAGGAAGCATGTACAACTCCTCCTGTAGATCTGAGTTCAGTTAGGCTATATCCACATCAAAGTGGTTTACCTTCCAACCTCTCTGAGCTGCAGTTAGGAGCATGCACAGAGTTTCACTTCGTGAGGTAGGTGAATACACTTCTGTGAAATGAATCCCTTTCCTCTGTGTGAAACCCCTGGCAACGAGTCTTGCTTTATACTGTGGTTCTCCAGCTTCTGTGGGTTTAAGGCGGTAAACCCATCTGCAACTCACAGCTTGTTTGCCAGGCGGCAACTCTGTGAGCGAGAACACACCAAGAGACTCCATTGACCTCATCTCCTTCTGCATCGCCTCATGCCATTTACTGGCTTCTTCCTGAAGCAACTTCTGAACATCCTCAAATAACTCAGGTTCACATCTAGCCACACCAACCCACACACTAGTGGCCTCGAACCTGTCAGGTGGCCTGCCCTTGGTTGACCTCGCTGATCTCCTCAGCATGAACCCTGGCACCCCCTCTGACCCACTAGGGCCAGCAAGACCATCTTCAGTGTCAGAAACTTCCCCCTCTGACCTGCTGCACCTTTTGAAGCTGACAGCCAGTTCAGCAGGAGAGGAAGGCTCACTCTTTGGTTCAGACTTGACTGTGGTTTGAGGAGGTGTTGTTGGTTTCCCCCTCTGAGGGATCCTGAGCTGTCCCAGCTGTGGACTCTCCCCCTGTGGCAGACTCTGTTGCTCCAGACTTTGGTCCTCACCAACGAGTTCCTCCTCCTTCTCCTTCCCATCTGAGCCAAAGAACTGCTGTGATAGCACGTCTGGATTGCCATGCAGACGCGACCACCCAGCCTGTTCACAGAACTCAGCACTGTTGCTGATCACCAGTCTGGACTGATTCCCACTCGGGTTTGCAAGCCTCCAAGCCTTTGAGCCAGCCTCATACCCCACAAAGATCATTTTCTTAGACCTTGGCTCACCCTTCCTGCATAGAACCTTTAGAATGAGGACCCAGGCCTCACACCCAAACACCCGGAAGTAATGCACCTTGGGCTTCTTACCGTGCAGCAGGAAATAGGGCATTTTCCCTACCCTTGAATTGTACACTCTGTTCTGCATAAAAACTGCAAATCTCCAGGCTTCAGCCCAAAAACGCTGGGGTAGCCCTGCATCAAACAAAATGGTCGACACCAATTCCTGCAAAGTCCTATTTCTCCTTTCCGCAACTCCATTCTGTTGTAGACTATAGGGTGTAGTCAACCTGTGGCTGATTCCCTTCTGTTGGAAGAAATTCTGCAAAGCAGACCCAGTGAACTCTGCCCCCCTGTCACTTTGAAAACTCCTCACCTCGGTGGAGAAGGTTACCTCTACTGCTGTGACCCAATCCTTGATTAACCCAGCAGCCTCTCCCTTGGTTTTTAAAGGAAAAACCCAAGCAGATCTCGAAAAATCATCAATTAGGAGAAGAACGTACTTTCACCACCACCCCCCCCCCCGGGACTCAACAGACATGGGGCCACACAGATCTGCATGCACTAGTTCAAAGGGACTAGTGATCTTCCTGTCTGACTTGGCATAAGAGCATGTGACAACCTTTGATTGCTTGCAGGCTCGGCAATCCAGGAATTTGTCACAAGCCATAAATTTGCACCCTTCTGTTAGTTCAGGGGCCTTTTAAACATAATTCCAATTTGAGTGACAAAATCTGTGATGCCATAGATGTGCACAACCACTATGGGGTGCTACATTCACACATTGCACCCTTGCATCCTCAGTGGCATCCTCAGTAACAATTGGCATCTCAACAGTAAAAAAGCCTGTCCTTTCATTCCACAGTATACAGCTCTTTGCCGTCCCTGGAAAAAGAACACATGCTATTTGCAAAAGATACACAGAAGCCATCAGCAACTAGAGCAGATACACTTAACAGGCAATTTGCTATCTCTGGTACAACATAGGCCTGAACCTCATGATTCAGCTAGGGAAACAAAACGACGAGTTTTTACTTCCTTGCAGTTCCGAAGATAGCCAGCAGAGGGCACGAGGCAATGCGTGGCTCCAGTGTCAACAACGAGAGACAAAACAACTGGCTGTTGGTCTTCCTCAAGAGTTGCCATAGCAACACTGCCCTCTCTGCCTCCCCCCCCCCCCCGGACTGGGGCCTTTGCAAGTGTCCCTCACGGTTGCCATAGAAGCAGCCAGGTGGAAAAACGACAACTTGTCCTTGTTATCTCCACATCCTGTGCCATTAGAAGCTTTCCCCTGTCTCTGCTGCTGAGAAGCTGAGCTTATCTGTCTCAGCTCCTTTTTCACCAGCGACCTCAGAACTGCCTTTTTCCTGGCAGGAGATCCAGCTGGCAGCCGTCTCTTTGCACTCCCTTCTCATCACTTAGCAACCAAAACGTCTTCGCCACGTAGTAAGATCATTGATTGTAGGTGTTAAGATGGCGTCCGGAACACTTCCCTGCACCTTTCTGCTCGTGCTGATATAAAACGTGAGCCCTTTGATACTTTTAGCAGAGTTATTCGCAGCGGTAGGAAACGTTGCCTCGTGTGTGGGTAATAAATCAGACTGAACGCAGGCTTCTTGCTTATCTCTATCAGTCTTTAATTGCATAGAAAAACATCGTAAATTTTCCCCGGCGAGAGAGCAGACATCCTTCTCGCCTTTCAGCAAAAACGAAAGGACTTCACACACAAAGAAAGATTCCCGTATGTGAACGAAACCACGCCTCAGAATGTGAGACGTCACACAGAACTGTTAACCCTGTAAGTTCTGATTCTCCTCACACCCCCTCTCGTCTCGCATCCTGAGGGAAGCTGTGAGTACAACTCGCTCCAAGCACAACCCTTTACAGAACTCCCCATGTCACTGGAAGGTCAAGGGTTTGGTAAACCCATCAGCTAGGTTCCCCCGGCTCGAACAGTACTTGAGCCGTATCCAACCTGCCTGGACACTCTGACATACATTCTGGAAACGTATGTCCAAATGCTTGGTTCTGGACTTGAACTGTCCAGATTCTGCCAACCTAAGACAAGGTTGATTGTCTCCCCAAACAGTTACGGGAAAGTAACAAGCCCCACAGATCTCTTGGATCAAACACCGGTAGAAGTCCAACTCCCTGCACAAATCCAACAACGCACTGAACTCAGCCTCAGTGGAAGAAAGTGCAATAAGACTTTGCTTCTGGGACTTCCACCCAACCAGGGATTCCCTGAACTTTACCACCAGCCCAGACACAGACTTCCTGTCCCCAAGAGATGCCCAGTCGCTGACACTCCAGCACGTAAGCCATGCATCACCTTCAGCTGACAACGTGAGGCAAAACTCTTTGGTAGCCTGCAGATACCTCAACACTCTCTTGATGCCTTGCCAGGCATTCACACTGGGCTTTGTAGCCTCCCTGCTGAGCAGATTCACAGCAAATGCTATGTCCGGTCTGCTCCACTGAGAGAGATACAACAGACTCCCTAGCGCTGACTGAAACACCTCAGGGTTTTGGAACTGAGAACGCTCCGCAAGCTGACTGTCCTTCACGAAGTTGGTCTCCATGGGCGTTCTGACCCCTGCACAGTCAGACATCCGGAACTTCTCGAGCAACTGCTCAATCTTGCCTTTCTGACTGAGCAAGAAACTCCCGTTCTCAGACCTGTCTATCTTGACACCTAGATACACCTAAGCGGGACCAAGGTTTTTGAGCTTAAACTTCTTACCAAGCTCTTCGGCAAAACCTTGCACCTGTCTATCTGTCTGTGCCACATAAAGAATATCATCTACGAACACCAGAACCATTTCCTGTGTTCCTCCTGACCCCTTCAGGAACAGGCAACTGTCTTCCAGACTCTTCTGGAAACCCAGACTTTCCAGAGCTTCATTCAGGCACATGTTCCAATTTCTGGCTGACTGTTTCAAACCATAAATTGACTTGTGTAGCTTCCACACAACACCTGGCTCATTGACCTCAAACCCTGGAGGAAGTAACATGTACAGATCCTCCTTCAGATCCGAGTTCAAATAAGCCACATCCACATCAAAGTGGTGCACTTGGTGCCCTCTTTGAGCAGCTACTGTCAAAACCACGCGCAGAGTCTCGCTCCTAGACGTGGGAGCATACACCTCGGTGTAATGCAGCCCTCTCCTCTGCGTGAACCCTCTGGCTACAAATCTCGCCTTGTACTGTGGTTCTCCAGACGCTGTGGGCTTAATCCTGTAAACCCAACGACAGCTCACGGCCTGCTTGCCCTCTGGCAGCTTCGTGGTGGAGAACACACCTAAGGACTTCATTGAGTTCAACTCCTTTCCCATTGCCTCTTGCCACTTCCTGGCTTCTGCTTCAGGCAACTGTTGAACCTCCTCAAAACTCTCAGGTTCGCACTGCGCTAAACCTACCCACACGCTGGTGACCTCAAACCTCTCAGGTGGTACCCCCTTTGTGGTGCGTGTGAAACGTCTGAGCACTGTCTCAGGTGCTCCCTCTGACCCACTGGGGCCAGCAAATATGTCCTTGACATCAGAAGACTCCCCCTCTGACTTACTGCGTCTTCTGGCCTTCTGCACTTGACTAACGGGAGACGAAGGCTCACTCTTGGGCTCTCTTTTACCAACCTGTGGAGATGCCCCTCCCTGTTCTTGACCCTGGTCAGAGACCTGGTCCTCATCAACAGGTTCAGCTTCTAACTCTCCTTCCTCAGCAGAATCAGACAGACACTCTGAGAGAACGTCAGGATTCGCGTGGATCCTTGACCAACCATTCTGCTCACAGAACTCAGCACTCCTGCTGACTAGAATCCTGGACTGATCGCCTTCTGGATAGGCAAACCTCCACCCTTTTGTCCCAGGCTCGTATCCACAAAAGATCATTCTCCGGAACCTCGGGTCACATTTCTTGCGTTGAGCCTTTGGCACAAGCACCCAGGCTTCGCAGCCAAACACACGGAAGAAATGCACCTTGGGCTTCTTCCGGTGCAGCAGAAAATAGGGCGTGTCCCCTACAACAGAACTATAGGACCTGTTCAGCGTGAAGTTGGCAGTTTTCCAAGCTTCGGCCCAAAAACTCTGAGGCAAACCAGAGTCAAACAGTAGAGCGTCAGCTGCTTCAGCTACCGTTCTGTTCCTGCGCTCTGCTATGCCATTCTCCTGAGGAGAAAAAGCAACCCTCAGCCTGTGACGTATCCCCTTCTGGTGGAAGAAACTCTGCAGAGCAGACCCGGTGAACTCTCCGCCTCGGTCGCTCTGAAAACTCTGCACCTTGGTGGAAAACTGTAGTTCTACCGCCACAACCCAGTCTTTCATCAGTTGCGCTGCCTCGCTTTTCTGTTTCAGTGAGAAAACCCAACCGGTCCTCGAAAAATCATCTGTGAGCGTGAGCACATACCTAGCTCCACCCAGACTTGGCACTGGCATGGGTCCAAAGAGGTCTGTATGCACAAGCTCAAAAGGCTTTGTGGTTACCCTCTCTGATCTGGGATAACTGCACCTTTTTGTCTTTGCTCTTTTGCATGCCCTACAATCCAAAAAATTACCACATGCTTTCATTTTGCAACCCTCAGTGCACTCTGGCAACTTCTGGACATGTTGCCAACAGCTATGCGACATTCTCCTGTGCCACAAGTGAACACACGAATCATGTGTGGGAACGTTAGCACACTGCGCCTGTGCTGTCTCAGCGTTCCCCTTACCCTCCAGAGGTGTCTCCAGAACAAAGAGGTTGTTCTGACATGCAACATTGACCAGTTGTTTCCCACCCCTGGAAATAGAACAGACATCATTATCAAAGCAAACCTTAAAACCCTCCTTTACAAGAGCAGATACAGATAAAAGACAACATTTCATTCCTGGCACAACGTAGACTTCCAGCTCTGCCTGTAAAAAAGAAACAAACACATTTCCAACAGTGGTTAATTGTCTCTGTGAGCCATCAGCGAGAGAAACTGTTTTCCCAGTTGAAACAGCTCTGCAATTCCACATCTCGACACTAGATGTCGACGGCATCAGGTGATGGCTGGCTCCTGAGTCAATGACCCAATGCAGCATTCTGCCCCCACTGGAGTTGTCCCTCAGCGTTGCCATGGAGGCAGCTGGTTGATAAGAAGAACTGTCCTTCTCACTTCCTCTGTCACATCCTCCCTCTGCATTCCCACACTGGCCTCCTCTCCTAGACTGGCTGCCATGGAAACCTGGCTTGCTGCCACGAGAACTTGGCTGACTGCCATGGGAAGCGACCTTGGAGACATCCTGCCCGGCCTCTCTGGCTCTCATAGAATCATAGAATCATAGAATCATAGAATCATAGAGTTGGAAGAGACCACAAGGGTCATCGAGTCCAACCCCCTGCCAAGCAGGAAACACCATCAGAGCACTCCTGACATATGGTTGTCAAGCCTCTGCTTAAAGACCTCCAAAGAAGGAGACTCCACCACACTCCTTGGCAGCAAATTCCACTGTCGAACAGCTCTTACTGTCAGGAAGCTCTTCCTAATGTTTAGGTGGAATCTTCTTTCTTGTAGTTTGTATCCATTGCTCCGTGTCCGCTTCTCTGGAGCAGCAGAAAACAACCTTTCTCCCTCCTCTATGTGACATCCTTTTATATATTTGAACATGGCTATCATATCACCCCTTAACCTCCTCTTCTCCAGGCTAAACATGCCCAGCTCCCTTAGCCGATCCTCATAAGGCATTGTTTCCAGGCCTTTGACCATTTTGGTTGCCCTCCTCTGTACACGTTCTAGTTTGTCAGTGTCCTTCTTGAACTGTGGTGCCCAGAACTGGACACAGTACTCCAGGTGAGGTCTGACCAGAGCAGAATACAGTGGCACTATAACTTCCCTTGATCTAGATGCTATACTCCTATTGATGCAGCCCAGAATTGCATTGGCTTTTTTAGCTGCCGCGTCACACTGTTGGCTCATGTTAAGTTTGTGGTCAACCAAGACTCCTAGATCCTTTTCACATGTACTGCTCTCAAGCCAGGTGTCACCCATCTTGTATTTGTGCCTCTCATTTTTTTTGCCCAAGTGCAATACTTTACATTTCTCCCTGTTAAAATTCATCTTGTTTGTTTTGGCCCAGTTCTCTAATCTGTCAAGGTCGTTTTGAAGTGTGATCCTGTCTTCTGGGGTGTTAGCCACCCCTCCCAGTTTGGTGTCATCTGCAAATTTGATCAGGATGCCCTTGAGTCCATCATCCAAGTCGTTGATAAAGATGTTGAATAAGACCGGGCCCAAGACAGAACCCTGTGGCACCCCACTAGTCACTCTTCTCCAGGATGAAGAGGAACCATTGATGAGCACCCTTTGGGTCCGGTCAGTCAGCCAGTTACAAATCCACTGAGTGGTAGCATAGTCAAGACCGCATTTTACCAGCTTCTTTACAAGAATATCATGGGGCACCTTGTCAAATGCCTTGCTGAAATCAAGGTAGACTACATCCACTGCGTTCCCTTCATCTACCAGGCTTGTAATTCTGTCAAAAAATGAGATCAGGTTAGTCTGACATGACTTATTTTTCAGAAATCCATGCTGACTATTGGTGATCACAGCATTCCTTTCTAGGTGCTCACAGATTGTTTGCTTAATGATCTGCTCCAGAATCTTCCCTGGTATTGATGTTAGACTGACTGGGCGGTAATTATTTGGGTCCTCTCTTTTCCCCTTTTTGAAAATAGGGACAACATTTGCCCTCCTCCAGTCTGCCGGGACTTCGCCTGTTCTCCAGGAATTCTCAAAGATGACTGCCAGTGGTTCTGAGATCACATCTGCCAGTTCTTTTAATACTCTTGGATGCAGTTCATCTGGCCCTGGAGACTTGAATACATCTAAACTAGCCAAGTATTCTTGTACTATCTCCTTAGTTATTCTGGGCTGTGTTTCCTCTGCTGAATCATTTCCTCCAAATTCTTCAGGTCGGGCATTGTTTTCTTTATCGGAGAAGACTGAGGCAAAGAAGGCATTGAGGAGTTCAGCCCTTTCTGTGTCCCCTGTTTGCATTTCACCATCTTCTCCTCTGAGTGACCCCACTGTTTCTTTGTTCTTCCTTTTGCTACGAACATACCCATAGAAGCCTTTTTTGTTGCTTTTAACCTCTCTAGCAAGCCTGAGTTCATTCTGTGCTTTAGCTTTTCTGACTTTGTGTCTACACGTGCTGGCTATTTGTTTGAATTCCTCTTTGGTGGTTTCCCCCCTTTTCCATTTTTTGTACACATCCTTTTTTAATCTTAACTCAGTTAAAAGTTCTTTAGATAGCCACCCTGGCTTCTTTAGGCACCTTCCATGTTTCCGTCTCATTGGTATTGCCTGAAGTTGTGCTTTTACTATCTCCCTCTTAACAAACTCCCAGCCATCATGAACTCCCTTTCCTTTTAGTATTACTGTCCATGGGATCTCACCCAGCACTTCCCTAAGTTTTATGAAGTCGGCTTTCTTAAAGTCAAGAAATTGAGTCCTAGTATGCTTGGCTGCTCCTTTCCGTTGTATAGTAAACTTCAGAAGAGCATGATCACTTGCGCCTAATGATCCTTCCACTTCTACCCCATTAACCAGGTCATCGACATTGGTTAGGACCAGATCTAAAATGGCTGTTCCTCTTGTTGCTTCTCCCACTTTCTGGACAATGAAGTTGTCTGCAAGGCCAGTGAGGAATCTGTTTGACCTTATGCTCTTGGCTGAGTTTGACATCCAACAAATATCTGGGTAATTGAAGTCCCCCATTACTACTATCTCCCTTCCTTTTGCATGCTTGGCCATCTGTTCCAGGAAGGCATCATCTATGTCCTCCGTTTGGCTTGGGGATCTATAGTAAACTCCCACAATGAGGTCACTATTATTCTTCTCTCCCTTAATTTTGACCCAAATGCTCTCACTTTGGCTTTGAGGTTCTAAATCTTGGATCTCTTCACAGGTATACACATCCCTGACATATAACGCCACTCCTCCTCCTTTCTTGTCTGGTCTGTTTCTCTGAAATAGATTGTATCCCTCCATTTTTACATTCCAATCGTGGGACTTATCCCACCAGGTTTCAGTGATGCCTATTATGTCATATTTAGTTTGCTGTACCAAGAGCTCAAGCTCATCTTGTTTATTTCCCATGCTTTGTGCATTAGTGTACAGACATTGAAGTCCATTAGTCATTCCCCCGTGTCTCTTATTTAAGGATTTTTTCCTCCCACCACTAGGTCTGCTTGCTGTTTGCTCCATTTGGTCTATGACATTTGGATGATCATCTTCATCAATTAATAGACTCCTACCTTCAGGAGCACTGTCTCCCTCCCCCGCATTAGTCAGTTTAAAGCCCTCCTGATGAGGTTTCTTAGTTTTTTGGCAAAAACATTCCTCCCAACCGTTGTGAGGTGCAGCCCATCACTTGCCAGAAGTCCATCCTCAAGAAACTGCAGTCCGTGATCTAAGAATCCAAACCGTTCCTGTTTACACCATTTGCGAAGCCAGCTGTTTACTTCCACTATTTTCCTCTCTCTCCCTGGGCCCCGTCGTTCAACTGGGAGGACAGATGAGATGACGATTTGTGCATTTAATTGCTTCAATTTCCTGCCCAGAGCCTCGTAGTCTCTTTTGATCTTCTGGAGGCTATTGCTTGCAGTGTCATTGGTTCCCACATGAACCAAGAGGAAGGGGTATTTGTCAGTGGGTTTTATGATTCCTTGCAGTCGTTCAGTTACATCTTGGATCTTGGCCCCGGGGAGACAGCACACTTCCCGAGACATCTTGTCAGGCCCACAGATCACTGCTTCTGTTCCCCTCAGTAAGGAATCCCCTATCACCACTACACGCCTTCTCTTAGGTTTGGTCAGGGTTCTTCCGTGAGCGGTCCGTTCCAAGGTCGCCTGCACATTCCCTGAGGACTGACTTTGCTGCTCATCTTCATATACGTGATCGACTGTAATGAGGGAGAGATCCTCAAATGGAGTCTGCTCTTCGTCTTCCATGCTAGGGGAGAGGACCTCAAAGCGATTGTGTATTTCTAGACAATCAGAGCGAACCCTGGGCCTCCTACTTCTTTGAGTCACGTTTCTCCACATATCGGGCTCCTGTGTTGGTGAACTAGCCGCCTCCTCAGGGGAGTCCCCTGTCTCCTCCTTGGTGGAGACGGTGTGCTCTGTTGCTTCCAAGAAGAGCTCCAGCTCTCTAATTCTTTGGAGCGTAGCTACACGTTCCTGGAGCGTAGCTACACGTTCCGACAGGACCGGCGCAGGTGTTCAACAGACTTGCAGACAAAGCAACGACGAGTGGAAAAAGCCTGAACTGTGCCTTCTGGCTTGGCCCCCCCTCTGCTACCGGCAGGGCACTCTGCGCCAGCTCGGCCTTCTTTGAGACAGCGTTCTTCCACGTCACACAAACGACCAGTCACATACTGCAGCGTAAGATCTGCTGGATTCATCGATTCCAAAGTTAGACAGAAATTGTCATAACTTTTGTCCAAAGAGCTGAGCAAAATATAGACTTTCAGTTCCTCAGTAAAGTTGACTTGCAACAGTCTCAGCTTGTTGAAAACAGAGAGCATCTTAGTCACATGCTGTCTGATGCTATCACCAGGACGCAGCTTCAGCTCAAACAAGCTTCTGGTGGTGTGGATCTTTGCCCCAGCTGTGGTCCTGTGGTGCACTCTCTCCAGTGCCTGGTAAGCCTCATGAGCAGTCTCAAGACCTTCCACCAAAGGTAGCTGAGAACCCTCCAAACTGAGCACGATAGCTCCTAGGGCTTTCTGATTTTTCCTCTGTGAGGCTGCATCTTGCTGTGGGGGCCCTTGGACCGCCTCCCACAGACCCTTGGCTACCAGCCATGCCCCAGCAAGCTTCACTGCCTCAAACATTAGGCAGGAGCTCCAGCTGGCTTCTCCCACACACACAGCACGACGTGGCAACAGCTTCCAAAGCTTGGCTGTCTTCCCCCATAACCTGTGGGTGTTAAGATGGCGTCCGGCACACTTCCCTGCGCCTTTCTGCTCGTGCTGATATAAAACGTGAGCCCTTTGATACTTTTAGCAGAGTTATTCGCAGCGGTAGGAAACGTTGCCTCGTGTGTGGGTAATAAATCAGACTGAACGCAGGCTTCTTGCTTATCTCTATCAGTCTTTAATTGCATAGAAAAACATCGTAAATTTTGCCCGGCGAGAGAGCAGACATCCTTCTCGCCTTTCAGCAAAAACGAAAGGACTTCAGCAAAAAACGAAAGGACTTCACACACAAAGAAAGATTCCCGTATGTGAACCAAACCACGCCTCAGAATGTGAGACGTCACACAGAACTGTTAACCCTGTAAGTTCTGATTCTCCTCAAATTGATCCCCTACTGGTGAAGCTCCCCGACCTCCCGCAAAAGCAAAAATTTGACCTTTTGCGGTTAGGCAAAGATCAGATGACCTGGATGGTCGCCAGATTCTGTAGGCGCAGACCATCACCCAACTCAAAGTAGTCCGGCATGAAAAGCCCCAAACTCGGGTCCATGGTTGACTCTGAGTCAACTCCCTGGGATAGTTTATTGTTCTACATTGTTTCTAAATTTATTGCTGTACATTGTTTTAATTGTCTGTATTTGCACATCAGTTTCTAATGCTGTGAGTGTCCTCTGTTTCAGAGGCTTCTACTCTGCAGCCTCTTACAGTTGTTTTAACTGCGTGTTTTTATTTGTTTTTAGTTCTTATCTGTTTTAATTATCAGTTTTTATCCATCCACTATCCATGTTTAATCTTGTATTTTATTCAGATTTTTCATCCTATGCTTGTTTCTTTCTCCTTATTTCCTCTAACAATTATCGGATTAAAAAAAAATCCTAACAGCTATTTTAGTTATATGTTTTGTTTTGTTTATCCTGGTCTGTGACCGTAATAAAGTTCATTCATTCATTCATTCAGCATATACCGGTATTTTGTAGAATCGTAGAACTGTAGAAGGGGCCACAAGGATCATGGAGTCCAACCCCTTGCAGCCCAAGAATATTTTGCCCAACATGGCTCACCTGCTCTACCGACTGAGCTATCCCCATCTCTCTGCTGATATGTCATGATGTTGAAAAGAAAAGAAAGTAGCTCTCAGCTAAATCTTCAGAAGGTGAGCTGTTGTGCTGATCATAGTGGAAATTTGCTTAGCTATTCCCCCAGTTGGACTTTCAAGATGAGACATGAATCCGAATCTCCTGAGGCAAAGTTCACTGAAAACCCTGCCCACAAGCAGTGGGAGAGTCCTCTAAACTTGACAGGGGTTGAAAGACGCTAGAAGTGCTTTTGGGTTTAAAAGTAGAGAGCAAGGGGAAGGAATCCCCGAGGCAGAACAGAGCAAGACTATGACTTCCCCTTAGCAGGACACTGGATGTCTGTTGGTGCAGCTTAGAATAGCATTCCCTTTCTCCCTGCTGCAAGATGATGCAATCAGAGAACGGGGCCCAAAGGAATTTCAATAGGGGCCAATGCCAGGTTCTGCACTTAGGCAGGAAGAAACAGATGCACGAATATAAGATGGGGGACACCTGGCTTGCAAGCCGTACATGTGAAAAGGATGCAGTGGTCTTGGTGGGCCACAAGCTCAGCATGAGTCCACAGTGTGACGCAGCAGCAAAAAAAGCCAATGCTATTCTAGGCTACATCAACAGAAGTATAGTGTCCAGATCAAGGGAAGCAATTTGTTGTTGTTTAGTCGTTTAGTTGTGTCCGCCTCTTCGTGATCCCCCTGGACCAGAGCACGCCAGGCACTCCTGTCTTCCACTGCCTCCCACAGTTTGGTCAGACTCATGCTGGTAGCTTCGAGAACACTGTCCCACCATGTCGTCCTCTGTTGTCCCCTTCTCCTTGTGCCCTCCATCTTTCCCAACACCAGGGTCTTTTCCAGGGAGTCTTCTCATGAGGTGGCCAACGCCTTGGAGCCTCAGCTTCAGGATCTGTCCTTCCAGTGAGCACTCAGGGCTGATTTCCTTCAGAATGGAGAGGTTTGATCTTCTTGCAGTCCATGGGACTCTCAAGAGTCTCATCCAGCAGCAGAATGCAAAAGCCTCGATTCTTCGGTGTTCAGCCTTCTGATCGCCCCTTAATGGATCACTGCCTTGCCGTGGTGAAGGGGCTAAACTCCTGGAGATCTCAAACACAACGTATGGGCTCTCACTTGTGGGCTCTCACTTGTGGGGTGCCTCAGGGTTCTGTCCTCTCCCCCGTGCTTTTCAACATATACATGCAGCCGCTGGGAGAGATCATCAGGGGGTTAGGGTTTGGTGTCCATCAATATGCAGATGATACCCAGCTCTACCTCTCTTTCAAATGAGAACCAGTGAAGGTGGTGAATGTCCTGTGTGCGTGTCTGGAGGCAGTTGGAGGATGGAAAGTGGCTAATGGATCGAGGTTGAATCCTGACAAGACAGAAGCCTGACAAAGGGGACAGGAGGTGGGCAGGTGTGGAGGACTCTCTGTTCCTGAATGGGGTCACTGTGCACCGCCTGGGAGTCATTCTGGACTCACAGCTGTCCATGGAGGGGCAGGTCAATTCTGTGCCCAGGTTCCATATGGTACGCAGGTTGAGACCCTACCTGCGCACTGTCTGTCTCGTCAGAGTGGTGCATGCTCTGGTTATCTCCCGCTTGGACTACTGAAATGCGCTCTACGTGGGGCTACCTTTGAAGGTGACCCGGAAACTACAACTAATCCAGAACGCAGCAGCCAGACTGGTGACTGGGAGCGGCCACCGAGACCACATAACACCGGTCTTGAAAGAGCTACATTGGCTCCCAGGACATTTCTGAGCACAATTCAAAGTGTTGGTGCTGACCTTGAAAGCCCTAAACGGACTCGGTCCAGTATATCTGAAGCAGCGTCTCCACCCCCATCGTTCTACTTGGACACTGAGGTCCAGCTCCAATGGCCTTCTGGCAGTTCCCTCACTTCGAGAAGCCAAGTTACAGGGAACCAGGCAGAGGGCCTTCTCGGTAGTGGCACCCGGCCTGTGGAACGCCCTCCCACCAGATGTCAAAGAGAAAAACAACTACCAGACTTTTAAAGGACATCTGAAGGCAGCCCTGTTTAGGGAAGCTTTTAATGTTTGAGTATTAGAGTATTTCAATATTTGGTTGGAAGCCGCCCAGAGTGGCTGGGGAAACCCAGCCAGATGGGCGGGGTATAAATAATAAACTATTATTATTATTATTATTATTACTATTATTAAAAGTAGTTAGAATGTTCTAAGTCTCACACTTCACCCACAGCCAGTCGGCACACAACGCACCTCAAGACGCCACGCCCCTCTTATGTCATGGACTGGCTGGATGCAGACGGGTCTTGGGGACCCCCCAGGGGAAGAAGGCTCAGAGCCCAGGGATTGGGGGTGGGACAACCATGAGTGGTCAGAGGGCGAAGAGGGAGCAGACTGGGAAGAGGAGGTGTCAGAAGCTGAAGAAGCAACAGGGCTTAGTGAGCGAGGAGAGTCTGTGGCAGAGAGAAGTCCAGAATTAGAGGCAGAAGTGGAGGGTGGAGAGGAGGGGGGGCCAAGAGGCAGAGATGAGGCAGGCTGCTGAAGCATCCAGGGGTCTCTCCCTCCTACTGTGACCCGTTCCCCTCCCCTGACCAGAAGCGTTATGAAGAGGGCGAAGCAGAAACAGATGCGTTGATGGAGATTGCTTGGGAAGGACCCAGTGGGGAGGAGGCTTAGGCACATAGCTGTGGGCTTTTCGCTTTTCTTGCAAGGAATTCTATTTGGAATAAGGGAATTTTCCTTAAAAGGGGGAAACGTTGACAGCTATGCTTAGGCAACTATGGGAAGGTGAGGACCTTCAGTCCTCAGAACCTCCTCCTTGGGGCAAGACCTACTGTGGATACTCAGGTTGAGAACGTGGTCCATGCGGGATGCACCTTCACAACCCGCAGCGTTCACAACCCTCGACTGCACGTCTGTGCATGCGCAAGTTGCGATTTAGCGCTTCTGCACATGCACGACCGCCAAAACCCAGAATTAACCCATTCCAGTACTTCCGGGTGGCTCTGTGGTGTAAACCAAAGAGCCTAGGGCTTGCCGATCAGAAGGTCAACAGTTTGAATCCCCGCTAGGGGGTGAGCTCCCGTTGCTCGGTCCCAGCTCCTGCCAACCTAGCAGTTCAAAAGCATGTCAAAGTGCAGGTAGATAAAGAGGTACCACTCCGACAGGAAGGTAAACGGTGTTTCCATGCGCTGCTCTGGTTCGCCAGAAGCGGCTTAGTCATGCTGGCCACATGACCCGGAAGCTGTACGCCAGCTCCCTCAGCCAATAAAGTGAGATGAGCGCCACAACCAGTGTCGGCCACGACTGGACCTAATGGTCAGGGGTCTCTTTACCGTTTCATAACTTGAATCACCACCACAATTTTTAAATAATTATTATTACTACTTTTTTCCCTATTAAAAAAATCTATTTTTTAATTTCTATACTTTTTATTTTATTGTTTATTTTATTTATCTTGTTTTTTGTTTGTTTGTTAAATATAACATCCAACCGTCACAAATACAGAGCAAGTATTTGCAAATACATCCACGCCAAAAGTAAACGAAGAGAATTTACGACTCCTTAAGGTACCTATATAAGAAGAGCAAGCAAAAGATACCATCACCAACCTTTGAAAAAGGATGGATTTATGGCTCCATGTTTTAAACTCTGCAACAACAACACCACAATTATGCCACAGGGATAAACGACTCACTGCAACTGAAATGCCTTCTGGCTAAATGGTCAGACGTCAGCCTAACAGCCATTCTAAACCCAAATAACAATCCATCTATAATGCATTCTTACGAATTTCAGAATTCAATCAGAAGAGTTTTACATCTATTCTTGCTAAAAGGTACAAAAATTCCAATATCCATACACCAAGACCAAAAAATAAAAACCCATCAACTTCAAACAGATCTTTTTTAAAATAAAAACGAAAACAGCAGATTGCCTAGAAATGTGTAAAAACAAACCAATTCAGCAAGCCAGCCATTTGTCTTGCTTTGAAACTGGAGAAAGCTTTTCCCTGAGTACAGTAAAGTTTGCTCAGAATCATAGAATCATAGAGTTGGAAGAGACCACAAGGGCCATCGAGTCCAACCCCCTGCCAAGCAGGAAACACCATCAGAGCACTCCTGACATATGGTTGTCAAGCCTCTGCTTAAAGACCTCCAAAGAAGGAGACTCCACCACACTCCTTGGCAGCAAATTCCACTGTCAAACAGCTCTTACTGTCAGGAAGTTCTTCCTAATGTTTAGGTGGAATCTTCTTTCTTGTAGTTTGGATCCATTGCTCCGTGTCCGCTTCTCTGGAGCAGCAGAAAACAACCTTTCTCCCTCCTCTATGTGACATCCTTTTATATAATTGAACATGGCTATCATATCACCCCTTAACCTCCCTCCTCTTCTCCAGGCTAAACATGCCCAGCTCCCTTAGCCGTTCCTCATAAGGCATCGTTTCCAGGCCTTTGACCATTTTGGTTGCCCTCCTCTGGACACGTTCCAGTTTGTCAGTGTCCTTCTTGAACCGTGGTGCCCAGAACTGGACACAGTACTCCAGGTGAGGTCTGACCAGAGCAGAATACAGTGGCACTATTACTTCCCTTGATCTAGATGCTATACTCCTATTGATGCAGCCCAGAATTGCATTGGCTTTTTTAGCTGCCGCGTCACACTGTTGGCTCATGTCAAGTTTGTGGTCAACCAAGACTCCTAGATCCTTTCCATTCAAGGCCATTCAAGAACTGAAACATGGATTGGGCTTCTTTGTAAAGTCCTGAAGTCTTAAATCTATCCATCCAGTCCAGGGTGGCCCATCAAGGTACATATTACATTTTATTTTTTAAGTGTCCGAACCCAAAGAGTACTCATTAATGGTTTCTCGTCATCCTGGAAAAAGTGACAAGCTGCAGGGTTCTGTCCTGGGCCCGTTGTTGTTTAAACGTCTTTATAAATGACTTGGATGAAGGAATTGAGGAGATGCTCATCCAGTTTGCAGATGACACCAAACTGAGAGGGGTAGCTAATGCTGCAGAAGACAGAATTCAATATTGCCTTAACAGATTGGAGAACTGGGTGCAAGCTAACACAATGCATTTCAACAGGCAGAAATGTCAGGTTCTGCACTTAGGCAGGAAGAACCAGATGCACAAAGATAGGATGGGGGACCCCTGACTTACTAGCAGTACATGTGAAAAGGATCTAGGGGTCTTGGTGGACTACAAGCTGAACATGAGTCAACAGTGTGATGCAGCAGGAGAAAAAGCTAATGCTATTCTAGGCTGCACCAACAGAAGTCTAGAGTCCAGATCATGGGAAGAAGTCATAGTTCCGCTCTGTTCTGCCTTGGTCAGACCACACCTGAAATACTGTGCCTAATTCTGGGCACCACAATTAAGAGGATGTTGACAAGCTGGAATGGGTACAGAGGAGGCCAACCAAGACAATCACTGGTCTGGAAACCAAGCCTGATGAGGAATGGTTGAAGGAGCTGGGTATGTTTAGTTTGAAAAAGAGGAGACGGAGAGGAAATATGATGGCCATCTCCAAATATCTTAAAGGCTGTTCACATGGAAGATGGAGGAAGCTTGTTTTCTCCTGCTCCAGGATAAAACTTTCTCCAGAAGAACTTTCTGACAGTAAGAGCTGTTTGACAGTGGAACAGACTCCCTCTGTGGTGGACTCTCCTTTGTTGGCAATTTTTAAGTGGAGGCCAAATGGTCATCTGTCATGGTTGCCTAAACTGAGGTTCTTGCATGGATTAGACGACCCTTGGACCACATCCAACTCTACCATTCCATGGTTCTGCTGGACCAATGGCTACCAGGCACAACATTTATGCTTTGTCTCCACAGTTAGAGGCAGCAATGTTTCAGAGACCAGGGGCTGGAAAACACAGCAGGGGAGGGTATTGCTCTTCTGCCCAGATCCTGGTTGGCCACTCTGAGAAGAGGATGCTGGACCATTGGCTAGATCCAGCAGATGCTTCTTGTGTTATTTTTGATTGATTATCACGGGGAAATTATCTGGACCAGGAGCCAGCTGCACCCACACACTCAAATCCGCTTGGCTTCTGTCCCAGCCCAACCCAGGAGAGGAGGGGGGAGGGAGGAGGGGAGGATATATGGCTGCCGATCTGAGCCTTGAGCACCATTCAGAGCTGCCTTCCAGCGTGAGGTCCACCAGGTTCTCCTTCTTCTTCGCAATGGGTCCCTCGCTCATCCTCTGGGCTCTGCTGCCATCCATACTATGTAAGTTTGGGGATTGCTTGGAGGGGCAAAGACTCAGGAAGGCATGGAGTCGGGGAGTCAGTTTAGGGTATTTATGCCCTGCCTTCTTCACGGACGGGATTCTAAGTAGACACCCCTGCCCTGAGCTGCTGCTGTGCAGCTGGCTCCAGCTGGTGGACCTCAGGGCTCTAGCAAAAACCAAACTAGCCCCTGCAAATCTCAACCCATCTCTGAGCAGAGGAAGGTGGAGGGTGCTGCAGTTGGTGGTGGAAGGACTTCTGAAGGAAGCTTTTAATGATTGATGTTTTAATGTATTTTTAATCTCCTGTTGGAAGCCACCCAGAGTGGCTGGGGAAACCCAGCCAGATGGGCGGGGTATAAGTAATAAATGATTATGATTATGATTTGATGCTGATGGTCATAGAATCATAGAATCATAGAGTTGGAAGAGTCCACAAGGGCCATCGAGTCCAACCCCCTGCCAAGCATGGGAGTGAAGACATCAGCACCAAGCAGTTGGGCACCATCATGAGGGTGCTGGGCTAGGTGCCCATCGAAGAGGAGCTGGATGCCATCATAGAGGTGTGGAGCATCATAGAGGTATGGGCATGGCCAGGATTTCGGGGGGGCAGGACTTTTGTTCGGGGGGCAGAACCGAGTTACCTGCGACTTGTTTGGTCAGTTTGCTGAGTATTTCTATTTATTTACTTGATTTCTGGCTACGCCCCGGTGGAGGAGGATGGGAGGCGTGGGCAGAGGGCTGGAGAGCGCGACCCTCACCCTGGACTGGATTCCTCCTTGCAGGCAATGGAGCCAACGGCTTTGCAGGACGCTTGCAGCAGGGGATACGGCGGCAGATTCGACAAGCCAATGAGCAGGCGAAGGTGGAGGAAGCTGGCTCTGTAATGGACAGGTGAGGCTAGGACACGTCCACCACATATGGAGGAAAATCCCCTCCTTCTCCTTACACTTCCAGCAATTTTTATCGTGTGGGGCTGGACTATCTTTTGAAGAAAACCACCACCACCCCACCGACTCTCCCCCCCCCCCTTCTCCACAGCACCGGACGAGCCTGGTGGCTGCTTACCTGTGCCTTGTGAGTGGCAGGGGCGGGCGGCGGTGGCGGTGGAGGGACAATGAGTGGAGCAAAGGGGTTGGCTCCGGAGAAGGACTCCGTAAAATGGCACTCAGCCATCTGCGGTTCAACAAAGCCCAGCCCCCTTCCTCCTCTAGGCAGGGCAGGGAGGAGCCAGGAGGAGGGAGGGAGGAGCCACCGCCATGGCAGTGTGGATAGGGGAAAATGACGAAGCCCAAATGATCAGAATCCCCACGCCGATCACCACAGTGATTCCTGGACCGTCCGCGGGCTGGATCCAGAAGGCAATTGGGCCAGATCCAGCCCCCGGGCCTTAGCTTGCCGACCCACGTTCTATGCCGATAGCCTTGATAGGACCCTCTTTGCAAGCTTCTTAGGACAGCTGGGCTCTGTCTGGGGCTCTCGAGCAGCGTGCGTTAGACCTAGAGAGTTCACAAACCAGAAAGCGGGGGTCGTCTCTTGCAGTCCCTTCCTGCAATGATACAAAGCAGAACTTTGGCTTCCCCCGCCCCCCAAGCATCCAGGCTGGGGCACCTTAGAGGAGGGGTCAGCAAGGTTTGCCTCGCCTGGGCTGGTTCACTCCAGCGGAGATCTCTCTGTGGGCCAGATTGTCAGCGAGTGTGAGTGCGCGCATGCATGATTTCCGGTGTCTGCGCATGCATAGGCGCGATTTTCGGCACCGCAGCAACGAGTCCCCACACCGTGCGGCGCTGGTTTATTGCACTGCGCGGGGACTCGCCGAACAAGCAGCTCAGTTCGGGGGAGGCTCGGGGGCCGGTCAAACGACCCCCGTGGACCACAGGTTGCTGACCCCTTCCTTAGACCCGAGACTCCCCCTCCCATCCGCTCCCCACACACCAGCCCATCTCCGAGGCGGCCCTCCTACCCAGAGCCCCAAACAGAGGATGGTCTGTTGTTGCCCCGCAAGCCGCCTCTCCTGCAGTTACCTGGTTCCCCTCCATCCCCTCTGTCACCTGGGTTTCTGTTGTTGCTGCTGCTGGAGGTTTCCTTTGGAGCTGCGTTTGTCTCCATGTCTGCGCTTTATTCTTTACCTTTCAGACTGTTGCCTGAGGGGCAGACCAGAAACACTTCCAATAAGCAAACATGCAATCATGGGAGGGAACTGCCCCAGGAGAAACAGTGCAAGGGGGAGGGTTGAAAATCCCCAAGCTTGGATGTGGAGATCAGAAAACGCACAGCGCGCCTTGCTGGGGGAGCCAGCGCCTTGTCACAGAAGCCACGTCCCCACAGCCAGTGCCTTTTCTGAGACGGTGCAGGCAGGTGCGCCGTATCGCCATATTGCTTGTCTGACCCCCGCTCCCTCCCCCCGCATCCCCGCCCCTTTGCCGCTTCCTCCGCTGCTGTGATGAAGGCACCGCTTTGGCTGCCTGTCACCGGGCAACTTCCAGAAAGGCACTTTGTTGTTGTTGTTTAGTCGTGTCCGACTCTTCGTGACCCCCTGGACCAGAGCACGCCAGGCCCTCCTGTCTTCCACTGCCTCCCGCAGTTTGGTCAAACTCATGCTGGTAGCTTCGAGAACACTGTCCCACCATCTCGTCCTCTGTCGTCCCCTTCTCCTTGCACCCTCCATCTTTCCCATCATCAGGGGCTTTTCCAGGGAGTCTTCTCTTCTCATGAGTCTACTCAAGTCTTGGAGCCTCAGCTTCAGGATGTGTCCTTCCAGTGAGCACTCAGGGCTGATTTCCTTCAGAATGGAGAGGTTTGATCTTCCTGCAGTCCATGCAACTCTCAAGAGGCTGTGCCTGCAACCGTGGGAAGCGGCAGTGGTGGGGGCAGTGGCAAAGTGGGAGGGGTGGGAGGGACGGAGAGGGTGGGACGGCGGGCAAGCAGCTGGGGTGGGCATGGTGCCTAGGGGCACCTAATTTTTCTTGGAAAAAACCACAGCTGCTCCCAGTGGGGTGACCTGGCTTTGATCAGGCGACAGTGATGGGTTTAAGTTGGGAGGAGCTGAGTGCTGCCCACCTCAACACTTTCCTCCCCCCACTCCGAAACAGGGCTCTTGGTGCCCAACTGGATTGGCTTGAGCGTATTTCAGAGATCTTACGAAGACTTACTCATGCAATGACTGACAGAAATGACTTTGGCCTTATGGACTTTGACGGTGAGTGGCTCAGCCCTGCCTCGCCTTCTTGGGGGTCGGAGGGGGGTGCGCGAAGGCAGCTCTGTGTCCCTCCCACCACCAGCCCCTCAAAGCCCAGCAGGCTCCCTGCGCACTGAACGGGGAGCCCGAGACTTGTCACCTCCTCACTCTCAGTTGGCACCTGAGTGCAGTGTTCCCTCCCAGCCCTGCTCCCGGGCAACCTGAACCCTGTTAAACTATGGAACTCACTCCAGCAAGAGGCAGAGGTGGCCACCAACCAAGACAGCTTGAACATGATAAAATCAGGGTGGAAAAGAAGGCTTTCAACCGCAGGCAGCTGCAAGGGCTGTTCTCTGCCTGTTCTAATGGAGGCAGCCCTGCTTCTCAATACCACTTGCTATGAGCCAAAGGAGGTGGGGAGAGTTGTTTTCATGCTCGGATCAGGGCCTTGCAGGTTTCCCTTTGGAGCAGCTGGTTGGGAGCAAGAAGTTGGAGCAGAGAGGTTGATAGCTTGATCATAGCTGTCCACTTTTCCCTTTTCTTGCGAGGAATCCTATTCGGAATAAGGGAATTTCCCTTAAAAAAGGGAAACGTTGACAGCTATGAGCTTGATCCAGCAGGCTCTCCTTATGTTCAACATCCTAGGAATCCCAGCTTCCCTCTCATCCTAGGAATCCCAGCTTCCCTCATGCATGCACAATTTTATTTGTATGACACCTTTCCACATTTCAAACTATGCTCAAGGCAGCTTACAAAATGGAAAAAACTACATGGCAGCAACATAGCAAAATTAGCCACAATCAGTCAATGAAACATCCAAAAATGCACCCCCAAAGGGAACAATTCCCACAATTCTGCAGGGGAGAAGGAGCGGGAGGCCAAGACTAGTTACGAGGCTGGAGAGGGGAACCCTAACTCTTGGTCTGATGTCTTGCCTATAGAGCCCGTGCAGCCGGAGAAACGCCAGGTTGAGGAAGACTCCTTCGATGATAGCGCCTCTAAGGAAAAAGATCCGGATCAGTTGCGGCGGGACTTGGCTGGCAAGCAAACCCTCCCTCTGCGCCAGCCGCCAAACTTCGCCTTCCTTCTCCAAGCCTTGCCTTACCAGGCTGAGGATGTCTTCTTCAATGAGGGCGCCTCTAAGCAATCTGATGACTCCGAGGAGGACTCCTAGAATTCGATCCAGAACAGTAGCTTCGGGCGGCCATTGCCAGCAACCAAACCTGCCCTCTCCTGCCTCTGCTCCCGCTGCCAACCTCTGCCTTGCCTCTCTGCGCCTCCCCTCGCCTCGACGGCCCCAAATTGTTTTCTTTTCTTTTAAAAGTAAATAGAAGGCACAAATTGCAGAAAAATAAAAGCAGCAAAACGCATAATGGAAGCCCAGTTTCGTGATTTGCTGGGAGTTTTGCGTATCTGAATTTGATATGTAAGAAAGGAAATCTCTCCAAACAGCATAGAAATGAGTTGCGAAATGATAGCTCTCCTGGAGAGCGGAGAGACCTTGCGCTGCCAAACCCAGTTCTGGAAAAGTGGGCCCTGCAGGGTTCAAGGTGCCTCCTCTTGCCCACAGCCCAGATCACTGCAACGCAGGCAGAAGGGAAACTCACTCCTCCAGAGCCCCGAGGGGCCAAGGGCTCCGCTCTGCTGGGCTTTGCTCAGTGAATCAGGGCCTTTGTCAAGAGTGGTGATGACACAGAAGCCACAGACACCTCACTAGTCCTTCTTGGCCCCAAAGGTGCTCCTTAGGAGGAAAGGGAGGAGCTGGAAAGGGGATGTCCCCAGAGCCACCTCAGAGCAAGCAGGCGGAGGCTTCTTCCCCAAGTCAACAGCGGAGGGATTAAGATGCTCTTGGTCCTGAGCTCAAGGGGGAGGGGGTTCCCAGTTGCATATTCCGGCATTGCAAGGGGGGTTGGACTTGATGACCCCCAGGGTCTCTTCCAACTCTACACTTCTGTTATTCTATGACCCTCTTTCACCTCCGTTATGCCGCTAGGCAGGAGCTCTGGGCCGTGAGGAAAGAAGGCAGCAGGGAAGGCAGCCCCCACAGGCCTCTGTCGCTGGACCCTGGGACTTTGCCCAGGCCAGGCCACGGTGGCTGCGTCCTCCTTCAACGGACGGGGGTTGTAGGGCTCGTGTCCCACAAGGGATGGAGGAGCAATGGAGGAATCTAGAGGGGCCTTTGAAACACCTCCCCCTTGCAGCTTCTCTCCCACATAAGCCCACTTCTGGTCTTCAGAGGGGGGGGGCAAGGTTGGGGGTCAAGGCATGGGGCGCTGTACAAACTATGCTTAAGAGAGGCATTGTCCTTGCCACATCTCCAACGCTCAGCTCGGGGAAAGCCACATAGCTGCAATAAACGAAAAATCTGCCCTTATTCCTTTCTGGGGGACACATGAGCCCTTATAGAGTCCTTTTTAGGTTCTCTATCGGTCAGAGGAAAAAACAGAGGCCAAGCAGAGAATATTGAGAAGCAAAGCAGCTCGTAAGCCTGATCTTTACTGATCTGTTGCAACAGGGTGTTCCCCTCACACGCAGGAAAGGAGGAGGACCCAGAACCCAGGTGTGTCCACCCTTATATAGACATTTTAAATTGCCCACCTTAGAGTAAAATACCACCCACCAGAAACATCATACATACATCACAGAAGGGGTGTAGCTCAAGACCACCCCCCAGATACATCATACCTACATCACAGAAAGGGTGGTCTACAACAGAAATGTGAGTGCGTTGTTTACCTCCTGTCTGGCAGGTTACCTGTTAATGGTCACTTGATTGGATACCCTGGGGAGCCTGGCCAGTCTTTTGTAATGACAAATACTTACTTCCTGAGCCAGTCTGGTCTTGGGCCAGGAAAAAGCTATGGTCAGGCAAAGAATATTAGACACCGAGAGACAACAGGACTGCGCAAGGTGCCCCGACTATAAAATTGGAGAAATTGAGAGAGATATAGCCGTACCCGCAGCATATCTCTTCTTTCTCACATCTGGAAATGCAAGAAGGGCCTTTATACTCTCCAGAAGCTCGGCTCTTCCCTCGCCGGCCCTGGATGGAGCCTTTAGAAAAGTCCCCTATGCTCAGAGACTTTGCACCTGTCCAATGGGAGATATAGGAAGCCCAGAACACTTGTTCTTTTATGAAGAGGCATTTTGGACTTCTGCCTGTCCAGTGCGCTTCCCTGTGCCAAAAAAACACTGCTTTCTCTCAGTGCAATCTTCTGGGGGAAAGCTTCGCCTGAGGCAGAAATAGCAGAGATGCAGCGGCCTTGCTGTCGTGTGGGAGGAAAGGGAGTGAAATAGTCCAGAGACAGAGTCTTCTATTCTAGGAGCTTTATTTACAAGCACAAAATTACACCGTCCGAACTTTCAGACATCTTTCTCCCAGCTCAAACACACTCCGACTCCTTGCTCAAACAGGCTCCGTCTGAAAACGAAAGCAGACTCACAGAACAAAGGAACTGTGACGTGACATCCTGACTTCCCGTAGAAGTCCCTGTTGGAAAACTAGCCCCCTCGGGAGAGCCTGGCAACTTTCCCAGACTCCCGGGCTGTTTACCGGTTGATCTACTCTGGCTGTCCACGTCCCGGCAGTCCAGGCAGACCTTGATAGGTGACATTTCCCAGCGTGGAAAAAGCACACCCCCTTCTCCCCCTTCTCAGGGGAAAGAAGAATAGTCAGAAAGTCCTTCTACATTCTGTTTATTTCTGACATTGCAGCTCTACAAGAAACACATCCGATACCTTCAATCTCCTCCTAGTAAGTGGCAAAGACTTCCTTTACAAACGCAACAGGAAGGTCTCATATCACACAAAGAACACAGCTTGGAGTAGCCTGTGAACTTCCAGGAACATTCTTTCCCACAGCTAGTCACATCACATGATGTTTTCACCAAGCTGCCAGTCTGCAGCTGCGTTGCATCCATATTGTAACAGCTCCTCCCTCAGACACGAAGCACCGGAAGGTTAACTCTTTAACCACGAAACTCTACACCCCCTCTTGCTTCACGTCTGAGGGGAAACACATACCCACTCTTATCCCAAACCCAGACCTTCGCTGAACTCTCCATGGCTCTGGAAGGTTAGTGGTTTTGTGAAACCGTCAGCGAGGTTTTTGGCTGAGGGACAGTACTTCAGCGCAACCAATCCCTAATGAACACTCTGACACACATTCTGAAAGCGAATATCTAGGTGTTTGGTCCGGGCCTTGCCCCGATTCATTTAGTAGAAATATGATAAGGACTTAAGTATAGATAAATTTTAAGATTTTTGATGGTAAAATAAGGTTAAAATAAATTAAGACAACTAAATGATAGAAAGTAGTGGAAGATGGAAAGGATTTGCTGATTTAATTATTAACTGGAATACAAAAATGGGAGGTGGGAGCAGGTCGAGGAAATAAGTCATTGAAAGATAAAGATATGGAAAATGGGTGTGTTTTTAAATGTTTTTGCTTTTTATTATTGTGTTGATGTATTGTCTTTTTTCTTTTTTTGATGTATTGTTTTTTAATTTTCTTTCTATTGTCTTTTTCCTTTTTTTTCTTCTGTAACTATAAAACCTTTAATAAATATTACTTTAAAAAAAATATGAATTGCCCCGATTCGGCCAATTTCAGGCACGGTTGGTTGTCCTCGAAAACCGTGATGGGCAAACTATTCACTCCACAGAGCTCCTGGACCAAACAAGCATAGATCTCTAACTCTCTGCACACCTCAGAAAGTGCACTGATCTCAGCCTCAAGGGATGAAAGCGCTATGAGGCTTTGCTTCCTGGACCTTCACCCAACTACTGAGTTCCCAAACTTCACCACTAGGCCGGACACGGACTTGCGATCCTGAAGATTAGCCCAATCCGAATCCACCCAAGCAGTCAGCTTGACCACACCCTGAGCTGACAACTTTAGGCAGAGATCCTTCGTATCCTGTAGATACCGCAGAACTCTCTTGATGCCATTCCAGGCCTGCACACTAGGACTTGAAGCCTCTCTGCTGAGCAGATTAATAGCAAACGCTATGTCTGGTCTGCTCCACTGGGACAGATACAGCAGACTACCTAGAGCTGACTGAAAGACTTCAGCATTTTCGAACACAGCACGTTCTACTGGCTGACTGTCCTTTACGTGGCCAGTCTCCATAGGAGTTCTGACACCTGCACAATCACTCATCCTGAACTTCTGAAGCAGTTGCTCAATTTTACCTTTCTGGCTGAGCAAAAAACTTCCATCTCGTGTTCTAGAAACATCCACACCCAAATAAGTACGAACAGCTCCAAGCTGCTTGAGCTTGAACCTTTTCCCAAGCTCCTTGGTGAACTTTTCTACCTGTTTACCAGTCTGTGGAAGGTATAAGAGATCGTCAACAAAGATTGGAAGAGCTTCCTTTGTCTCACCTGACCCTTTCAGGTACAGACAACTATCAGCAACACTTCTCCTGAAACCTAACTTCTCTAAGGCTTCATTCAAACACATATTCCAGTTTCTGGCAGATTGACGTAACCCATAGATGGATTTGTTCAACCGCCACACAATGCCTTGCCCACTGGCCTCAAAACCTGGAGGAGGAAGCATGTACAACTCCTCCTGTAGATCTGCAACTCACAGCTTGTTTGCCAGGCGGCAACTCTGTGAGCGAGAACACACCAAGAAACTCCATTGACCTCATCTCCTTCTGCATCGCCTCATGCCATTTACTGGCTTCTTCCTGAAGCAACTTCTGAACATCCTCTAAGAACTCAGGTTCACATCTAGCCACACCAACCCACACACTAGTGGCCTCGAACCTGTCAGGTGGCCTGCCCTTGGTTGACCTCGCTGATCTCCTCAGCATGAACCCTGGCACCCCCTCTGACCCACTAGGGCCAGCAAGACCATCTTCAGTGTCAGAAACTTCCCCCTCTGACCTGCTGCGCCTTTTGAAGCTGACAGCCAGTTCAGCAGGAGAGGAAGGCTCACTCTTTGGTTCAGACTTGACTGTGGTTTGAGGAGGTGTTGTTGGTTTCCCCCTCTGAGGGATCCTGAGCTGTCCCAGCTGTGGACTCTCCCCCTGTGGCAGACTCTGTTGCTCCAGACTTTGGTCCTCACCAACGAGTTCCTCCTCCTTCTCCTTCCCATCTGAGCCAAAGAACTGCTGTGATAGCACGTCTGGATTGCCATGCAGACGCGACCACCCAGCCTGTTCACAGAACTCAGCACTGTTGCTGATCACCAGTCTGGACTGATTCCCACTCGGGTTTGCAAGCCTCCAAGCCTTTGAGCCAGCCTCATACCCCACAAAGATCATTTTCTTAGACCTTGGCTCACCCTTCCTGCATAGAACCTTTAGAATGAGGACCCAGGCCTCACACCCAAACACCCGGAAGTAATGCACCTTGGGCTTCTTACCGTGCAGCAGGAAATAGGGCATTTTCCCTACCCTTGAATTGTACACTCTGTTCTGCATAAAAACTGCAAATCTCCAGGCTTCAGCCCAAAAACGCTGGGGTAGCCCTGCATCAAACAAAATGGTCGACACCAATTCCTGCAAAGTCCTATTTCTCCTTTCCGCAACTCCATTCTGTTGTAGACTATAGGGTGTAGTCAACCTGTGGCTGATTCCCTTCTGTTGGAAGAAATTCTGCAAAGCAGACCCAGTGAACTCTGCCCCCCTGTCACTTTGAAAACTCCTCACCTCGGTGGAGAAGGTTACCTCTACTGCTGTGACCCAATCCTTGATTAACCCAGCAGCCTCTCCCTTGGTTTTTAAAGGAAAAACCCAAGCAGATCTCGAAAAATCATCAATTAGGAGAAGAACGTACTTTCCCCACCACCACCCCCCCGGGACTCAACAGACATGGGGCCACACAGATCTGCATGCACTAGTTCAAAGGGACTAGTGATCTTCCTGTCTGACTTGGCATAAGAGCATGTGACAACCTTTGATTGCTTGCAGGCTCGGCAATCCAGGAATTTGTCACAAGCCATAAATTTGCACCCTTCTGTTAGTTCAGGGGCCTTTTAAACATAATTCCAATTTGAGTGACAAAATCTGTGATGCCATAGATGTGCACAACCACTATGGGGTGCTACATTCACACATTGCACCCTTGCATCCTCAGTGGCATCCTCAGTAACAATTGGCATCTCAACAGTAAAAAGCCTGTCCTTTCATTCCACAGTATACAGCTCTTTGCCGTCCCTGGAAAAAGAACACATGCTATTTGCAAAAGATACACAGAAGCCATCAGCAACTAGAGCAGATACACTTAACAGGCAATTTGCTATCTCTGGTACAACATAGGCCTGAACCTCATGATTCAGCTAGGGAAACAAAACGACGAGTTTTTACTTCCTTGCAGTTCCGAAGATAGCCAGCAGAGGGCACGAGGCAATGCGTGGCTCCAGTGTCAACAACGAGAGACAAAACAACTGGCTGTTGGTCTTCCTCAAGAGTTGCCATAGCAACACTGCCCTCTCTGCCTCCCCCCCCCCCCGGACTGGGGCCTTTGCAAGTGTCCCTCACGGTTGCCATAGAAGCAGCCAGGTGGAAAAACGACAACTTGTCCTTGTTATCTCCACATCCTGTGCCATTAGAAGCTTTCCCCTGTCTCTGCTGCTGAGAAGCTGAGCTTATCTGTCTCAGCTCCTTTTTCACCAGCGACCTCAGAACTGCCTTTTTCCTGGCAGGAGATCCAGCTGGCAGCCGTCTCTTTGCACTCCCTTCTCATCACTTAGCAACCAAAACGTCTTCGCCACGTAGTAAGATCATTGATTGTAGGTGTTAAGATGGCGTCCGGAACACTTCCCTGCGCCTTTCTGCTCGTGCTGATATAAAATGTGAGCCCTTTGATACTTTTAGCAGAGTTATTCGCAGCGGTAGGAAACGTTGCCTCGTGTGTGGGTAATAAATCAGACTGAACGCAGGCTTCTTGCTTATCTCTATCAGTCTTTAATTGCATAGAAAAACATCGTAAATTTTGCCCGGCGAGAGAGCAGACATCCTTCTCGCCTTTCAGCAAAAACGAAAGGACTTCAGCAAAAAACGAAAGGACTTCACACACAAAGAAAGATTCCCGTATGTGAACGAAACCACGCCTCAGAATGTGAGACGTCACACAGAACTGTTAACCCTGTAAGTTCTGATTCTCCTCACACCCCCTCTCGTCTCGCATCCTGAGGGAAGCTGTGAGTACAACTCGCTCCAAGCACAACCCTTTACAGAACTCCCCATGTCGCTGGAAGGTCAAGGGTTTGGTAAACCCATCAGCTAGGTTCCCCCGGCTCGAACAATACTTGAGCCGTATCCAACCTGCCTGGACACTCTGACATACATTCTGGAAACGTATGTCCAAATGCTTGGTTCTGGACTTGAACTGTCCAGATTCTGCCAACCTAAGACAAGGTTGATTGTCTCCCCAAACAGTTACGGGAAAGTAACAATCCCCACAGATCTCTTGGATCAAACACCGGTAGAAGTCCAACTCCCTGCACAAATCCAACAACGCACTGAACTCAGCCTCAGTGGAAGAAAGTGCAATAAGACTTTGCTTCTGGGACTTCCACCCAACCAGGGATTCCCTGAACTTTACCACCAGCCCAGACACAGACTTCCTGTCCCCAAGAGATGCCCAGTCGCTGACACTCCAGCACGTAAGCCATGCATCACCTTCAGCTGACAACGTGAGGCAAAACTCTTTGGTAGCCTGCAGATACCTCAACACTCTCTTGATGCCTTGCCAGGCATTCACACTGGGCTTTGTAGCCTCCCTGCTGAGCAGATTCACAGCAAATGCTATGTCCGGTCTGCTCCACTGAGAGAGATACAACAGACTCCCTAGCGCTGACTGAAACACCTCAGGGTTTTGGAACTGAGAACGCTCCGCAAGCTGACTGTCCTTCACGAAGTTGGTCTCCATGGGCGTTCTGACCCCTGCACAGTCAGACATCCGGAACTTCTCGAGCAACTGCTCAATCTTGCCTTTCTGACTGAGCAAGAAACTCCCGTTCTCAGACCTGTCTATCTTGACACCTAGATACACCTAAGCGGGACCAAGGTTTTTGAGCTTAAACTTCTTACCAAGCTCTTCGGCAAAACCTTGCACCTGTCTATCTGTCTGTGCCACATAAAGAATATCATCTACGAACACCAGAACCATTTCCTGTGTTCCTCCTGACCCCTTCAGGAACAGGCAACTGTCTTCCAGACTCTTCTGGAAACCCAGACTTTCCAGAGCTTCATTCAGGCACATGTTCCAATTTCTGGCTGACTGTTTCAAACCATAAATTGACTTGTGTAGCTTCCACACAACACCTGGCTCATTGACCTCAAACCCTGGAGGAAGTAACATGTACAGATCCTCCTTCAGATCCGAGTTCAAATAAGCCACATCCACATCAAAGTGGTGCACTTGGTGCCCTCTTTGAGCAGCTACTGTCAAAACCACGCGCAGAGTCTCGCTCCTAGACGTGGGAGCATACACCTCGGTGTAATGCAGCCCTCTCCTCTGCGTGAACCCTCTGGCTACAAATCTCGCCTTGTACTGTGGTTCTCCAGACGCTGTGGGCTTAATCCTGTAAACCCAACGACAGCTCACGGCCTGCTTGCCCTCTGGCAGCTTCGTGGTGGAGAACACACCTAAGGACTTCATTGAGTTCAACTCCTTTCCCATTGCCTCTTGCCACTTCCTGGCTTCTGCTTCAGGCAACTGTTGAACCTCCTCAAAACTCTCAGGTTCGCACTGCGCTAAACCTACCCACACGCTGGTGACCTCAAACCTCTCAGGTGGTACCCCCTTTGTGGTGCGTGTGAAACGTCTGAGCACTGTCTCAGGTGCTCCCTCTGACCCACTGGGGCCAGCAAATATGTCCTTGACATCAGAAGACTCCCCCTCTGACTTACTGCGTCTTCTGGCCTTCTGCACTTGACTAACGGGAGACGAAGGCTCACTCTTGGGCTCTCTTTTACCAACCTGTGGAGATGCCCCTCCCTGTTCTTGACCCTGGTCAGAGACCTGGTCCTCATCAACAGGTTCAGCTTCTAACTCTCCTTCCTCAGCAGAATCAGACAGACACTCTGAGAGAACGTCAGGATTCGCGTGGATCCTTGACCAACCATTCTGCTCACAGAACTCAGCACTCCTGCTGACTAGAATCCTGGACTGATCGCCTTCTGGATAGGCAAACCTCCACCCTTTTGTCCCAGGCTCGTATCCACAAAAGATCATTCTCCGGAACCTCGGGTCACATTTCTTGCGTTGAGCCTTTGGCACAAGCACCCAGGCTTCGCAGCCAAACACACGGAAGAAATGCACCTTGGGCTTCTTCCGGTGCAGCAGAAAATAGGGCGTGTCCCCTACAACAGAACTATAGGACCTGTTCAGCGTGAAGTTGGCAGTTTTCCAAGCTTCGGCCCAAAAACTCTGAGGCAAACCAGAGTCAAACAGTAGAGCGTCAGCTGCTTCAGCTACCGTTCTGTTCCTGCGCTCTGCTATGCCATTCTCCTGAGGAGAAAAAGCAACCCTCAGCCTGTGACGTATCCCCTTCTGGTGGAAGAAACTCTGCAGAGCAGACCCGGTGAACTCTCCGCCTCGGTCGCTCTGAAAACTCTGCACCTTGGTGGAAAACTGTAGTTCTACCGCCACAACCCAGTCTTTCATCAGTTGCGCTGCCTCGCTTTTCTGTTTCAGTGAGAAAACCCAACCGGTCCTCGAAAAATCATCTGTGAGCGTGAGCACATACCCAGCTCCACCCAGACTTGGCACTGGCATGGGTCCAAAGAGGTCTGTATGCACAAGCTCAAAAGGCTTTGTGGTTACCCTCTCCGATCTGGGATAACTGCACCTTTTTGTCTTTGCTCTTTTGCATGCCCTACAATCCAAAAAATTACCACATGCTTTCATTTTGCAACCCTCAGTGCACTCTGGCAACTTCTGGACATGTTGCCAACAGCTATGCGACATTCTCCTGTGCCACAAGTGAACACACGAATCATGTGTGGGAACGTTAGCACACTGCGCCTGTGCTGTCTCAGCGTTCCCCTTACCCTCCAGAGGTGTCTCCAGAACAAAGAGGTTGTTCTGACATGCAACATTGACCAGTTGTTTCCCACCCCTGGAAATAGAACAGACATCATTATCAAAGCAAACCTTAAAACCCTCCTTTACAAGAGCAGATACAGATAAAAGACAACATTTCATTCCTGGCACAACGTAGACTTCCAGCTCTGCCTGTAAAAAAGAAACAAACACATTTCCAACAGTGGTTAATTGTCTCTGTGAGCCATCAGCGAGAGAAACTGTTTTCCCAGTTGAAACAGCTCTGCAATTCCACATCTCGACACTAGATGTCGACGGCATCAGGTGATGGCTGGCTCCTGAGTCAATGACCCAATGCAGCATTCTGCCCTCACTGGAGTTGTCCCTCAGCGTTGCCATGGAGGCAGCTGGTTGATAAGAAGAACTGTCCTTCTCACTTCCTCTGTCACATCCTCCCTCTGCATTCCCACACTGGCCTCCTCTCCTAGACTGGCTGCCATGGAAACCTGGCTTGCTGCCACGAGAACTTGGCTGACTGCCATGGGAAGCGACCTTGGAGACATCCTGCCCGGCCTCTCTGGCTCTCCTCGGACAGGACCGGCGCAGGTGTTCAACAGACTTGCAGACAAAGCAACGACGAGTGGAAAAAGCCTGAACTGTGCCTTCTGGCTTGGCCCCCCCTCTGCTACCGGCAGGGCACTCTGCGCCAGCTCGGCCTTCTTTGAGACAGCGTTCTTCCACGTCACACAAACGACCAGTCACATACTGCAGCGTAAGATCTGCTGGATTCATCGATTCCAAAGTTAGACAGAAATTGTCATAACTTTTGTCCAAAGAGCTGAGCAAAATATAGACTTTCAGTTCCTCAGTAAAGTTGACTTGCAACAGTCTCAGCTTGTTGAAAACAGAGAGCATCTTAGTCACATGCTGTCTGATGCTATCACCAGGACGCAGCTTCAGCTCAAACAAGCTTCTGGTGGTGTGGATCTTTGCCCCAGCTGTGGTCCTGTGGTGCACTCTCTCCAGTGCCTGGTAAGCCTCATGAGCAGTCTCAAGACCTTCCACCAAAGGTAGCTGAGAACCCTCCAAACTGAGCACGATAGCTCCTAGGGCTTTCTGATTTTTCCTCTGTGAGGCTGCATCTTGCTGTGGGGGCCCTTGGACCGCCTCCCACAGACCCTTGGCTACCAGCCATGCCCCAGCAAGCTTCACTGCCTCAAACATTAGGCAGGAGCTCCAGCTGGCTTCTCCCACACACACAGCACGACGTGGCAACAGCTTCCAAAGCTTGGCTGTCTTCCCCCATAACCTGTGGGTGTTAAGATGGCGTCCGGCACACTTCCCTGCGCCTTTCTGCTCGTGCTGATATAAAACGTGAGCCCTTTGATACTTTTAGCAGAGTTATTCGCAGCGGTAGGAAACGTTGCCTCGTGTGTGGGTAATAAATCAGACTGAACGCAGGCTTCTTGCTTATCTCTATCAGTCTTTAATTGCATAGAAAAACATCGTAAATTTTGCCCGGCGAGAGAGCAGACATCCTTCTCGCCTTTCAGCAAAAACGAAAGGACTTCAGCAAAAAACGAAAGGACTTCACACACAAAGAAAGATTCCCGTATGTGAACCAAACCACGCCTCAGAATGTGAGACGTCACACAGAACTGTTAACCCTGTAAGTTCTGATTCTCCTCAAATTGATCCCCTACTGGTGAAGCTCCCCGACCTCCCGCAAAAGCAAAAATTTGACCTTTTGCGGTTAGGCAAAGATCAGATGACCTGGATGGTCGCCAGATTCTGTAGGCGCAGACCATCACCCAACTCAAAGTAGTCCGGCATGAAAAGCCCCAAACTCGGGTCCATGGTTGACTCTGAGTCAACTCCCTGGGATAGTTTATTGTTCTACATTGTTTCTAAATTTATTGCTGTACATTGTTTTAATTGTCTGTATTTGCACATCAGTTTCTAATGCTGTGAGTGTCCTCTGTTTCAGAGGCTTCTACTCTGCAGCCTCTTACAGTTGTTTTAACTGCGTGTTTTTATTTGTTTTTAGTTCTTATCTGTTTTAATTATCAGTTTTTATCCATCCACTATCCATGTTTAATCTTGTATTTTATTCAGATTTTTCATCCTATGCTTGTTTCTTTCTCCTTATTTCCTCTAACAATTATCGGATTAAAAAAAAATCCTAACAGCTATTTTAGTTATATGTTTTGTTTTGTTTATCCTGGTCTGTGACCGTAATAAAGTTCATTCATTCATTCATTCAGCATATACCGGTATTTTGTAGAATCGTAGAACTGTAGAAGGGGCCACAAGGATCATGGAGTCCAACCCCTTGCAGCCCAAGAATATTTTGCCCAACATGGCTCACCTGCTCTACCGACTGAGCTATCCCCATCTCTCTGCTGATATGTCATGAGGTTGAAAAGAAAAGAAAGTAGCTCTCAGCTAAATCTTCAGAAGGTGAGCTGTTGTGCTGATCATAGTGGAAATTTGCTTAGCTATTTCCCCGGTTGGACTTTCAAGATGAGACATGAATCCAAATCTCCTGAGGCAAAGTTCACTGAAAACCCTGCCCACAAGCAGTGGGAGAGTCCTCTAAACTTGACAGGGGTTGAAAGACGCTAGAAGTGCTTTTGGGTTTAAAAGTAGAGAGCAAGGGGAAGGAATCCCCGAGGCAGAACAGAGCAAGACTATGACTTCCCCTTAGCAGGACACTGGATGTCTGTTGGTGCAGCTTAGAATAGCATTCCCTTTCTCCCTGCTGCAAGATGATGCAATCAGAGAACGGGGCCCAAATGAATTTCAATAGGGGCCAATGCCAGGTTCTGCACTTAGGCAGGAAGAAACAGATGCACGAATATAAGATGGGGGACACCTGGCTTGCAAGCCGTACATGTGAAAAGGATGCAGTGGTCTTGGTGGGCCACAAGCTCAGCATGAGTCCACAGTGTGACGCAGCAGCAAAAAAAGCCAATGCTATTCTAGGCTACATCAACAGAAGTATAGTGTCCAGATCAAGGGAAGCAATTTGTTGTTGTTTAGTCGTTTAGTTGTGTCCGCCTCTTCGTGATCCCCCTGGACCAGAGCACGCCAGGCACTCCTGTCTTCCACTGCCTCCCACAGTTTGGTCAGACTCATGCTGGTAGCTTCGAGAACACTGTCCCACCATGTCGTCCTCTGTTGTCCCCTTCTCCTTGTGCCCTCCATCTTTCCCAACACCAGGGTCTTTTCCAGGGAGTCTTCTCATGAGGTGGCCAACGCCTTGGAGCCTCAGCTTCAGGATCTGTCCTTCCAGTGAGCACTCAGGGCTGATTTCCTTCAGAATGGAGAGGTTTGATCTTCTTGCAGTCCATGGGACTCTCAAGAGTCTCATCCAGCAGCAGAATGCAAAAGCCTCGATTCTTCGGTGTTCAGCCTTCTGATCGCCCCTTAATGGATCACTGCCTTGCCGTGGTGAAGGGGCTAAACTCCTGGAGATCTCAAACACAACGTATGGGCTCTCACTTGTGGGCTCTCACTTGTGGGGTGCCTCAGGGTTCTGTCCTCTCCCCCGTGCTTTTCAACATATACATGCAGCCGCTGGGAGAGATCATCAGGGGGTTAGGGTTTGGTGTCCATCAATATGCAGATGATACCCAGCTCTACCTCTCTTTCAAATGAGAACCAGTGAAGGTGGTGAATGTCCTGTGTGCGTGTCTGGAGGCAGTTGGAGGATGGAAAGTGGCTAATGGATCGAGGTTGAATCCTGACAAGACAGAAGCCTGACAAAGGGGACAGGAGGTGGGCAGGTGTGGAGGACTCTCTGTTCCTGAATGGGGTCACTGTGCACCGCCTGGGAGTCATTCTGGACTCACAGCTGTCCATGGAGGGGCAGGTCAATTCTGTGCCCAGGTTCCATATGGTACGCAGGTTGAGACCCTACCTGCGCACTGTCTGTCTCGTCAGAGTGGTGCATGCTCTGGTTATCTCCCGCTTGGACTACTGAAATGCGCTCTACGTGGGGCTACCTTTGAAGGTGACCCGGAAACTACAACTAATCCAGAACGCAGCAGCCAGACTGGTGACTGGGAGCGGCCACCGAGACCACATAACACCGGTCTTGAAAGAGCTACATTGGCTCCCAGGACATTTCTGAGCACAATTCAAAGTGTTGGTGCTGACCTTTAAAGCCCTAAACGGACTCGGTCCAGTATATCTGAAGCAGCGTCTCCACCCCCATCGTTCTACTTGGACACTGAGGTCCAGCTCCAATGGCCTTCTGGCAGTTCCCTCACTTCGAGAAGCCAAGTTACAGGGAACCAGGCAGAGGGCCTTCTCGGTAGTGGCACCCGGCCTGTGGAACGCCCTCCCACCAGATGTCAAAGAGAAAAACAACTACCAGACTTTTAAAGGACATCTGAAGGCAGCCCTGTTTAGGGAAGCTTTTAATGTTTGAGTATTAGAGTATTTCAATATTTGGTTGGAAGCCGCCCAGAGTGGCTGGGGAAACCCAGCCAGATGGGCGGGGTATAAATAATAAACTATTATTATTATTATTATTATTATTATTATTATTATTAAAAGTAGTTAGAATGTTCTAAGTCTCACACTTCACCCACAGCCAGTCGGCACACAACGCACCTCAAGACGCCACGCCCCTCTTATGTCATGGACTGGCTGGATGCAGACGGGTCTTGGGGACCCCCCAGGGGAAGAAGGCTCAGAGCCCAGGGATTGGGGGTGGGACAACCATGAGTGGTCAGAGGGCGAAGAGGGAGCAGACTGGGAAGAGGAGGTGTCAGAAGCTGAAGAAGCAACAGGGCTTAGTGAGCGAGGAGAGTCTGTGGCAGAGAGAAGTCCAGAATTAGAGGCAGAAGTGGAGGGTGGAGAGGAGGGGGGGCCAAGAGGCAGAGATGAGGCAGGCTGCTGAAGCATCCAGGGGTCTCTCCCTCCTACTGTGACCCGTTCCCCTCCCCTGACCAGAAGCGTTATGAAGAGGGCGAAGCAGAAACAGATGCGTTGATGGAGATTGCTTGGGAAGGACCCAGTGGGGAGGAGGCTTAGGCACATAGCTGTGGGCTTTTCGCTTTTCTTGCAAGGAATTCTATTTGGAATAAGGGAATTTTCCTTAAAAGGGGGAAACGTTGACAGCTATGCTTAGGCAACTATGGGAAGGTGAGGACCTTCAGTCCTCAGAACCTCCTCCTTGGGGCAAGACCTACTGTGGATACTCAGGTTGAGAACGTGGTCCATGCGGGATGCACCTTCACAACCCGCAGCGTTCACAACCCTCGACTGCACGTCTGTGCATGCGCAAGTTGCGATTTAGCGCTTCTGCACATGCACGACCGCCAAAACCCAGAATTAACCCATTCCAGTACTTCCGGGTGGCTCTGTGGTGTAAACCAAAGAGCCTAGGGCTTGCCGATCAGAGGGTCAACAGTTTGAATCCCCGCTAGGGGGTGAGCTCCCGTTGCTCGGTCCCAGCTCCTGCCAACCTAGCAGTTCAAAAGCATGTCAAAGTGCAGGTAGATAAAGAGGTACCACTCCGACAGGAAGGTAAACGGTGTTTCCATGCGCTGCTCTGGTTCGCCAGAAGCGGCTTAGTCATGCTGGCCACATGACCCGGAAGCTGTACGCCAGCTCCCTCGGCCAATAAAGTGAGATGAGCGCCACAACCAGTGTCGGCCACGACTGGACCTAATGGTCAGGGGTCTCTTTACCGTTTCATAACTTGAATCACCACCACAATTTTTAAATAATTATTATTACTACTTTTTTCCCTATTAAAAAAATCTATTTTTTAATTTCTATACTTTTTATTTTATTGTTTATTTTATTTATCTTGTTTTTTGTTTGTTTGTTAAATATAACATCCAACCGTCACAAATACAGAGCAAGTATTTGCAAATACATCCACGCCAAAAGTAAACGAAGAGAATTTACGACTCCTTAAGGTACCTATATAAGAAGAGCAAGCAAAAGATACCATCACCAACCTTTGAAAAAGGATGGATTTATGGCTCCATGTTTTAAACTCTGCAACAACAACACCACAATTATGCCACAGGGATAAACGACTCACTGCAACTGAAATGCCTTCTGGCTAAATGGTCAGACGTCAGCCTAACAGCCATTCTAAACCCAAATAACAATCCATCTATAATGCATTCTTACGAATTTCAGAATTCAATCAGAAGAGTTTTACATCTATTCTTGCTAAAAGGTACAAAAATTCCAATATCCATACACCAAGACCAAAAAATAAAAATCCATCAACTTCAAACAGATCTTTTTTAAAATAAAAACGAAAACAGCAGATTGCCTAGAAATGAGTAAAAACAAACCAATTCAGCAAGCCAGCCATTTGTCTTGCTTTGAAACTGGAGAAAGCTTTTCCCTGAGTACAGTGAAGTTTGCTCAGAAAGGCCATTCAAGAACTGAAACATGGATTGGGCTTCTTTGTAAAGTCCTGAAGTCTTAAATCTATCCATCCAGTCCAGGGTGGCCCATCAAGGTACATAATACATTTTATTTTTTAAGTGTCCGAACCCAAAGAGTACTCATTAATGGTTTCTCGTCATCCTGGAAAAAGTGACAAGCTGCAGGGTTCTGTCCTGGGCCCGTTGTTGTTTAAACGTCTTTATAAATGACTTGGATGAAGGAATTGAGGAGATGCTCATCCAGTTTGCAGATGACACCAAACTGAGAGGGGTAGCTAATGCTGCAGAAGACAGAATTCAATATTGCCTTAACCGATTGGAGAACTGGGTGCAAGCTAACACAATGCATTTCAACAGGCAGAAATGTCAGGTTCTGCACTTAGGCAGGAAGAACCAGATGCACAAAGATAGGATGGGGGACCCCTGACTTACTAGCAGTACATGTGAAAAGGATCTAGGGGTCTTGGTGGACTACAAGCTGAACATGAGTCAACAGTGTGATGCAGCAGGAGAAAAAGCTAATGCTATTCTAGGCTGCACCAACAGAAGTCTAGAGTCCAGATCATGGGAAGAAGTCATAGTTCCGCTCTGTTCTGCCTTGGTCAGACCACACCTGAAATACTGTGCCTAATTCTGGGCACCACAATTAAGAGGATGTTGACAAGCTGGAATGGGTACAGAGGAGGCCAACCAAGACAATCACTGGTCTGGAAACCAAGCCTGATGAGGAATGGTTGAAGGAGCTGGGTATGTTTAGTTTGAAAAAGAGGAGACGGAGAGGAAATATGATGGCCATCTCCAAATATCTTAAAGGCTGTTCACATGGAAGATGGAGGAAGCTTGTTTTCTCCTGCTCCAGGATAAAACTTTCTCCAGAAGAACTTTCTGACAGTAAGAGCTGTTTGACAGTGGAACAGACTCCCTCTGTGGTGGACTCTCCTTTGTTGGCAATTTTTAAGTGGAGGCCAAATGGTCATCTGTCATGGTTGCCTAAACTGAGGTTCTTGCATGGATTAGACGACCCTTGGACCACATCCAACTCTACCATTCCATGGTTCTGCTGGACCAATGGCTACCAGGCACAACATTTATGCTTTGTCTCCACAGTTAGAGGCAGCAATGTTTCAGAGACCAGGGGCTGGAAAACACAGCAGGGGAGGGTATTGCTCTTCTGCCCAGATCCTGGTTGGCCACTCTGAGAAGAGGATGCTGGACCATTGGCTAGATCCAGCAGATGCTTCTTGTGTTATTTTTGATTGATTATCAAGGGGAAATTATCTGGACCAGGAGCCAGCTGCACCCACACACTCAAATCCGCTTGGCTTCTGTCCCAGCCCAACCCAGGAGAGGAGGGGGGAGGGAGGAGGGGAGGATATATGGCTGCCGATCTGAGCCTTGAGCACCATTCAGAGCTGCCTTCCAGCGTGAGGTCCACCAGGTTCTCCTTCTTCTTCGCAATGGGTCCCTCGCTCATCCTCTGGGCTCTGCTGCCATCCATACTATGTAAGTTTGGGGATTGCTTGGAGGGGCAAAGACTCAGGAAGGCATGGAGTCGGGGAGTCAGTTTAGGGTATTTATGCCCTGCCTTCTTCACGGATGGGATTCTAAGTAGACACCCCTGCCCTGAGCTGCTGCTGTGCAGCTGGCTCCAGCTGGTGGACCTCAGGGCTCTAGCAAAAACCAAACTAGCCCCTGCAAATCTCAACCCATCTCTGAGCAGAGGAAGGTGGAGGGTACTGCAGTTGGTGGTGGAAGGACCTCTGAAGGAAGCTTTTAATGATTGATGCTTTAATGTATTTTTAATCTCCTGTTGGAAGGCACCCAGAGTGGCTGGGGAAACCCAGCCAGATGGGCGGGGTATAAGTAATAAATGATTATGATTATGATTTGATGCTGATGGTCATAGAATCATAGAATCATAGAGTTGGAAGAGTCCACAAGGGCCATCGAGTCCAACCCCCTGCCAAGCATGGGAGTGAAGACATCAGCACCAAGCAGTTGGGCACCATCATGAGGGTGCTGGGCTAGGTGCCCATCGAAGAGGAGCTGGATGCCATCATAGAGGTGTGGAGCATCATAGAGGTATGGGCATGGCCAGGATTTCGGGGGGGCAGGACTTTTGTTCGGGGGGCAGAACCGAGTTACCTGCGACTTGTTTGGTCAGTTTGCTGAGTATTTCTATTTATTTACTTGATTTCTGGCTACGCCCCGGTGGAGGAGGATGGGAGGCGTGGGCAGAGGGCTGGAGAGCGCGACCCTCACCCTGGACTGGATTCCTCCTTGCAGGCAATGGAGCCAACGGCTTTGCAGGACGCTTGCAGCAGGGGATACGGCGGCAGATTCGACAAGCCAATGAGGAGGCGAAGGTGGAGGAAGCTGGCTCTGTAATGGACAGGTGAGGCTAGGACACGTCCACCACATATGGAGGAAAATCCCCTCCTTCTCCTTACACTTCCAGCAATTTTTATCGTGTGGGGCTGGACTATCTTTTGAAGAAAACCACCACCACCCCACCGACTCTCCCCCCCCCCCTTCTCCACAGCACCGGACGAGCCTGGTGGCTGCTTACCTGTGCCTTGTGAGTGGCAGGGGCGGGCGGCGGTGGCGGTGGAGGGACAATGAGTGGAGCAAAGGGGTTGGCTCCGGAGAAGGACTCCGTAAAATGGCACTCAGCCATCTGCGGCTCAACAAAGCCCAGCCCCCTTCCTCCTCTAGGCAGGGCAGGGAGAAGCCAGGAAGAGGGAGGGAGGAGCCACCGCCGTGGCAGTGTGGATAGGGGAAAATGACGAAGCCCAAATGATCAGAATCCCCACGCCGATCACCACAGTGATTCCTGGACCGTCCGCGGGCTGGATCCAGAAGGCAATTGGGCCAGATCCAGCCCCCGGGCCTTAGCTTGCTGACCCACGTTCTATGCCGATAGCCTTGATAGGACCCTCTTTGCAAGCTTCTTAGGACAGCTGGGCTCTGTCTGGGGCTCTCGAGCAGCGTGCGTTAGACCTAGAGAGTTCACAAACCAGAAAGCGGGGGTCGTCTCTTGCAGTCCCTTCCTGCAATGATACAAAGCAGAACTTTGGCTTCCCCCGCCCCCCAAGCATCCAGGCTGGGGCACCTTAGAGGAGGGGTCAGCAAGGTTTGCCTCGCCTGGGCTGGTTCACTCCAGCGGAGATCTCTCTGTGGGCCAGATTGTCAGCGAGTGTGAGTGCGCGCATGCATGATTTCCGGTGTCTGCGCATGCATAGGCGCGATTTTCGGCACCGCAGCAACGAGTCCCCACACCGTGCGGCGCTGGTTTATTGCACTGCGCGGGGACTCGCCGAACAAGCAGCTCAGTTCGGGGGAGGCTCGGGGGCCGGTCAAACGACCCCCGTGGACCACAGGTTGCTGACCCCTTCCTTAGAGCCGAGACTCCCCCTCCCATCCGCTCCCCACACACCAGCCCATCTCCGAGGCGGCCCTCCTACCCAGAGCCCCAAACAGAGGATGGTCTGTTGTTGCCCCGCAAGCCGCCTCTCCTGCAGTTACCTGGTTCCCCTCCATCCCCTCTGTCACCTGGGTTTCTGTTGTTGCTGCTGCTGGAGGTTTCCTTTGGAGCTGCGTTTGTCTCCATGTCTGCGCTTTATTCTTTACCTTTCAGACTGTTGCCTGAGGGGCAGACCAGAAACACTTCCAATAAGCAAAGAGGCAATCATGGGGGGGAACTGCCCCAGGAGAAACAGTGCAAGGGGGAGGGTTGAAAATCCCCAAGCTTGGATGTGGAGATCAGAAAACGCACAGCGCGCCTTGCTGGGGGAGCCAGCGCCTTGTCACAGAAGCCACGTCCCCACAGCCAGTGCCTTTTCTGAGACGGTGCAGGCAGGTGTGCCGTATCGCCATATTGCTTGTCTGACCCCCGCTCCCTCCCCCCGCATCCCCGCCCCTTTGCCGCTTCCTCCGCTGCTGTGATGAAGGCACCGCTTTGGCTGCCTGTCACCGGGCAACTTCCAGAAAGGCACTTTGTTGTTGTTGTTTAGTCGTGTCCGACTCTTCGTGACCCCCTGGACCAGAGCACGCCAGGCCCTCCTGTCTTCCACTGCCTCCCGCAGTTTGGTCAAACTCATGCTGGTAGCTTCGAGAACACTGTCCCACCATCTCGTCCTCTGTCGTCCCCTTCTCCTTGCACCCTCCATCTTTCCCATCATCAGGGGCTTTTCCAGGGAGTCTTCTCTTCTCATGAGTCTACTCAAGTCTTGGAGCCTCAGCTTCAGGATGTGTCCTTCCAGTGAGCACTCAGGGCTGATTTCCTTCAGAATGGAGAGGTTTGATCTTCCTGCAGTCCATGCAACTCTCAAGAGGCTGTGCCTGCAACCGTGGGAAGCGGCAGTGGTGGGGGCAGTGGCAAAGTGGGAGGGGTGGGAGGGACGGAGAGGGTGGGAAGGTGGGCAAGCAGCTGGGGTGGGCATGGTGCCTAGGGGCACCTAATTTTTCTTGGAAAAAACCACAGCTGCTCCCAGTGGGGTGACCTGGCTTTGATCAGGCGACAGTGATGGGTTTAAGTTGGGAGGAGCTGAGTGCTGCCCACCTCAACACTTTCCTCCCCCCACTCCGAAACAGGGCTCTTGGTGCCCAACTGGATTGGCTTGAGCGTATTTCAGAGATCTTACGAAGACTTACTCATGCAATGACTGACAGAAATGACTTTGGCCTTATGGACTTTGACGGTGAGTGGCTCAGCCCTGCCTCGCCTTCTTGGGGGTCGGAGGGGGGTGCGCGAAGGCAGCTCTGTGTCCCTCCCACCACCAGCCCCTCAAAGCCCAGCAGGCTCCCTGCGCACTGAACGGGGAGCCCGAGACTTGTCGCCTCCTCACTTTCAGTTGGCACCTGAGTGCAGTTTTGCCTCCCAGCCCTGCTCCCGGGCAACTTGAACCCCGTTAAACTATGGAACTCACTCCAGCAAGAGGCCGAGGTGGCCACCAACCAAGACAGCTTGAACATGATAAAATCAGGGAGGAAAAGAAGGCTTTCAACCGCAGGCAGCTGCAATGGCTGTTCCCCGCCTGTTCTAATGGAGGCAGCCCTGCTTCTCAATACCACTTGCTATGAACCAAAGGAGGTGGGGAGAGTTGTTTTCATGCTCGGATCAGGGCCTTGCAGGTTTCCCTTTGGAGCAGCTGGTTGGGAGCAAGAAGTTGGAGCAGAGAGGTTGATAGCTTGATCATAGCTGTCCACTTTTCCCTTTTCTTGCGAGGAATCCTATTCGGAATAAGGGAATTTCCCTTAAAAAAGGGAAACGTTGACAGCTATGAGCTTGATCCAGCAGGCTCTCCTTATGTTCAACATCCTAGGAATCCCAGCTTCCCTCTCATCCTAGGAATCCCAGCTTCCCTCATGCATGCACAATTTTATTTGTATGACACCTTTCCACAGTTCAAACTATGCTCAAGGCAGCTTACAACATGGAAAAAACTACATGGCAGCAACATAGCAAAATTAGCCACAATCAGTCAATGAAACATCCAAAAATGCACCCCCAAAGGGAACAATTCCCACAATTCTGCAGGGGAGAAGGAGCGGGAGGCCAAGACTAGTTACGAGGCTGGAGAGGGGAACCCTAACTCTTGGTCTGATGTCTTGCCTACAGAGTCCTTGCAGCCGGAGAAACGCCAGGTTGAGGAAGACTCCTTCGATGATAGCGCCTCAGACACCTCACTAGTCCTTCTTGGCCCCAAAGGTGCTCCTTAGGAGGAAAGGGAGGAGCTGGAAAGGGGATGTCCCCAGAGCCACCTCAGAGCAAGCAGGCGGAGGCTTCTTCCCCAAGTCAACAGCGGAGGGATTAAGATGCTCTTGGTCCTGAGCTCAAGGGGGAGGGGGTTCCCAGTTGCATATTCCGGCATTGCAAGGGGGGTTGGACTTGATGACCCCCAGGGTCTCTTCCAACTCTACACTTCTGTTATTCTATGACCCTCTTTCACCTCCGTTATGCCGCTAGGCAGGAGCTCTGGGCCGTGAGGAAAGAAGGCAGCAGGGAAGGCAGCCCCCACAGGCCTCTGTCGCTGGACCCTGGGACTTTGCCCAGGCCAGGCCACGGTGGCTGCGTCCTCCTTCAACGGACGGGGGTTGTAGGGCTCGTGTCCCACAAGGGATGGAGGAGCAATGGAGGAATCTAGAGGGGCCTTTGAAACACCTCCCCCTTGCAGCTTCTCTCCCACATAAGCCCACTTCTGGTCTTCAGAGGGGGGGGCAAGGTTGGGGGTCAAGGCATGGGGCGCTGTACAAACTATGCTTAAGAGAGGCATTGTCCTTGCCACATCTCCAACGCTCAGCTCGGGGAAAGCCACATAGCTGCAATAAACGAAAAATCTGCCCTTATTCCTTTCTGGGGGACACATGAGCCCTTATAGAGTCCTTTTTAGGTTCTCTATCGGTCAGAGGAAAAAACAGAGGCCAAGCAGAGAATATTGAGAAGCAAAGCAGCTCGTAAGCCTGATCTTTACTGATCTGTTGCAACAGGGTGTTCCCCTCACACGCAGGAAAGGAGGAGGACCCAGAAGAAAGGTGTGCCCACCCTTATATAGACATTTTAAATTGCCCACCTTAGAGTAAAATACCACCCACCAGAAACATCATGCATACATCACAGAAGGGGTGTAGCTCAAGACCACCCCCCAGATACATCATACCTACATCACAGAAAGGGTGGTCTACAACAGAAATGTGAGTGCGTTGTTTACCTCCTGTCTGGCAGGTTACCTGTTAATGGTCACTTGATTGGATACCCTGGGGAGCCTGGCCAGTCTTTTGTAATGACAAATACTTACTTCCTGAGCCAGTCTGGTCTTGGGCCAGGAAAAAGCTATGGTCAGGCAAAGAATATTAGACACCGAGAGACAACAGGACTGCGCAAGGTGCCCCGACTATAAAATTGGAGAAATCGAGAGAGATATAGCCGTACCCGCAGCATATCTCTTCTTTCTCGCATCTGGAAATGCAAGAAGGGCCTTTATACTCTCCAGAAGCTCGGCTCTTCCATCTCCAGCCCTGGATGGAGCCTTTAGAAAAGTCCCCTATGCTTAGAGACTTTGCACCTGTCCAATGGGAGATATAGGAAGCCCAGAACACTTGTTCTTTTATGAAGAGGCATTTTGGACTTCTGCCTGTCCAGTGCGCTTCCCTGTGCCAAAAAAACACTGCTTTCTCTCAGTGCAATCTTCTGGGGGAAAGCTTCACCTGAGGCAGAAATAGCAGAGATGCAGCGGCCTTGCTGTCGTGTGGGAGGAAAGGGAGTGAAATAGTCCAGAGACAGAGTCTTCTATTCTAGGAGCTTTATTTACAAGCACAAAATTACACCGTCCGAACTTTCAGACATCTTTCTCCCAGCTCAAACACACTCCGACTCCTTGCTCAAACAGGCTCCGTCTGAAAACGAAAGCAGACTCCCAGAACAAAGGAACTGTGACGTGACATCCTGACTTCCCGTAGAAGTCCCTGTTGGAAAACTAGCCCCCTCGGGAGAGCCTGGCAACTTTCCCAGACTCCCGGGCTGTTTACCAGTTGATCTACTCTGGCTGTCCACGTCCCGGCAGTCCAGGCAGACCTTGATAGGCGACATTTCCCAGCGTGGAAAAAGCACACCCCCTTCTCCCCCTTCGCAGGGGAAAGAAGAATAGTCAGAAAGTCCTTCTACATTCTGTTTATTTCTGACATTGCAGCTCTACAAGAAACACATCCGATACCTTCAATCTCCTCCTAGTAAGTGGCAAAGACTTCCTTTACAAACGCAGCAGGAAGGTCTCATATCACACAAAGAACACAGCTTTGAGTAGCCTGTGAACTTCCAGGAACATTCTTTCCCACAGCTAGTCACATCACATGATGTTTTCACCAAGCTGCCAGTCTGCAGCTGCGTTGCATCCATATCGTAACAGCCCCTCCCTCAGACACGAAGCACCGGAAGGTTAACTCTTTAACCACGAAACTCTACACCCCCTCTTGCTTCATGTCTGAGGGGAAACACATACCCACTCTTATCCCAAACCCAGACCTTCGCTGAACTCTCCATGGCTCTGGAAGGTTAGTGGTTTTGTGAAACCGTCAGCGAGGTTTTTGGCTGAGGGACAGTACTTCAGTGCAACCAATCCCTCATGAACACTCTGACACACATTCTGAAAGCGAATATCTAGGTGTTTGGTCCGGGCCTTGAATTGCCCCGATTCATTTAGTAGAAATATGATAAGGACTTAAGTATAGATAAATTTTAAGATTTTTGATGGTAAAATAAGGTTAAAATAAATTAAGACAACTAAATGATAGTGGAAGTAGTGGAAGATGGAAAGGATTTGCTGATTTAATTATTAACTGGAATACAAAAATGGGAGGTGGGAGGAGGTCGAGGAAATAAGTCATTGAAAGATAAAGATATGGAAAATGGGTGTGTTTTAAAATGTTTTTACTTTTTATTATTGTGTTTTTTCTCTTTTTCTCTTTTTTCTCTTTTTCTCTTTTTTCTCTTTCTCTTTTTTTCTCTTTTTGATGTATTGTTTTTTAATTTTCTTTTTATTGTCTTTTTCCTTTTTTTTCTTCTGTAACTATAAAACCTTTAATAAATATTACTTTAAAAAAAATATGAATTGCCCCGATTCGGCCAATTTCAGGCACGGTTGGTTGTCCTCGAAAACCGTGATGGGCAAACTATTCACTCCACAGAGCTCCTGGACCAAACAAGCATAGATCTCTAACTCTCTGCACACCTCAGAAAGTGCACTGATCTCAGCCTCAAGGGATGAAAGCGCTATGAGGCTTTGCTTCCTGGACCTTCACCCAACTACCGAGTTCCCAAACTTCACCACTAGGCCGGACACGGACTTGCAATCCTGAAGATTAGCCCAATCCGAATCCACCCACGCTGTCAGCTTGACCACACCCTGAGCTGACAACTTTAGGCAGAGATCCTTCGTATCCTGTAGATCCCGCAGAATCCATTCCAGGCCTGCACACTAGGACTTGAAGCCTCTCTGCTGAGCAGATTAATAGCAAACGCTATGTCTGGTCTGCTCCACTGGGACAGATACAGCAGACTACCTAGAGCTGACTGAAAGACTTCAGCATTTTCGAACACAGCGTCTTCTACTGGCTGACTGTCCTTTACGTGGCCAGTCTCCTTAGGAGTTCTGACACCTGCACAATCACTCATCATGAACTTCTGAAGCAGTTGCTCAATTTTACCTTTCTGGCTGAGCAAAAAACTTCCATCTCATGTTCTAGAAACATCCACACCCAAATAAGTACGAACAGCTCCAAGCTGCTTGAGCTTGAACCTTTTCCCAAGCTCCTTGGTGAACTTTTCTACCTGTTTACCAGTCTGTGGAAGGTATAAGAGATCGTCAACAAAGATTGGAAGAGCTTCCTTTGTCTCACCTGACCCTTTCAGGTACAGACAACTATCAGCAACACTTCTCCTGAAACCTAACTTCTCTAAGGCTTCATTCAAACACATATTCCAGTTTCTGGCAGATTGACGTAACCCATAGATGGATTTGTTCAACCGCCACACAATGCCTTGCCCACTGGCCTCAAAACCTGGAGGAGGAAGCATGTACAACTCCTCCTGTAGATCTGAGTTCAGATAGGCTATATCCACATCAAAGTGGTTTACCTTCCAACCTCTCTGAGCTGCAGTTAGGAGCATGCACAGAGTTTCACTTCGTGAGGTAGGTGAATACACTTCTGTGAAATGAATCCCTTTCCTCTGTGTGAAACCCCTGGCAACGAGTCTTGCTTTATACTGTGGTTCTCCAGCTTCTGTGGGTTTAAGGCGGTAAACCCATCTGCAACTCACAGCTTGTTTGCCAGGCGGCAACTCTGTGAGCGAGAACACACCAAGAGACTCCATTGACCTCATCTCCTTCTGCATCGCCTCATGCCATGTACTGGCTTCTTCCTGAGGCAACTTCTGAACATCCTCAAAGAACTCAGGTTCACATCTAGCCACACCAACCCACACACTAGTGGCCTCGAACCTGTCAGGTGGCCTGCCCTTGGTTGACCTCGCTGATCTCCTCAGCATGAACCCTGGCACCCCCTCTGACCCACTAGGGCCAGCAAGACCATCTTCAGTGTCAGAAACTTCCCCCTCTGACCTGCTGTGCCTTTTGAAGCTGACAGCCAGTTCAGCAGGAGAGGAAGGCTCACTCTTTGGTTCAGACTTGACTGTGGTTTGAGGAGGTGTTGTTGGTTTCCCCCTCTGAGGGATCCTGAGCTGTCCCAGCTGTGGACTCTCCCCCTGTGGCAGACTCTGTTGCTCCAGACTTTGGTCCTCACCAACGAGTTCCTCCTCCTTCTCCTTCCCATCTCAGCCAAAGAACTGCTGTGAAAGCACGTCTGGATTGCCATGCAGACGCGACCACCCAGCCTGTTCACAGAACTCAGCACTGTTGCTGATCACCAGTCTGGACTGATTCCCACTCGGGTATGCAAACCTCCAAGCCTTTGAGCCAGGCTCATACCCCACAAAGATCATTTTCTTAGACCTTGGCTCACCCTTCCTGCATAGAACCTTTGGAATGAGGACCCAGGCCTCACACCCAAACACCCGGAAGTAATGCACCTTGGGCTTCTTACCGTGCAGCAGGAAATAGGGTGTTTTCCCTACACTTGAATTGTACACTCTGTTCTGCATAAAAACTGCAAATCTCCAGGCTTCAGCCCAAAAACGCTGGGGTAGCCCTGCATCAAACAAAATGGTCGCCACCGATTCCTGCAAAGTCCTATTTCTCCTTTCCGCAACTCCATTCTGTTGTAGACTATAGGGCGTAGTCAACCTGTGCCTGATTCCCTTCTGTTGGAAGAAATTCTGCAAAGCAGACCCAGTGAACTCTGCCCCCCTGTCACTTTGAAAACTCCTCACCTCGGTGGAGAAGGTTACCTCTACTGCTGTGACCCAATCCTTGATTAACCCAGCAGCCTCTCCCTTGGTTTTTAAAGGAAAAACCCAAGCAGATCTCGAAAAATCATCAGTTAGGAGAAGAACGTACTTTCACACACACACACACCCCCAGGGACTCAACAGACATGGGGCCACACAGATCTGCATGCACTAGTTCAAAGGGACTAGTGATCTTCCTGTCTGACTTGGCATAAGAGCATGTGACAACCTTTGATTGCTTGCAGGCTCGGCAATCCAGGAATTTGTCACAAGCCATAAATTTGCACCCTTCTGTTAGTTCAGGGGCCTTTTAAACATAATTCCAATTTGAGTGACAAAATCTGTCATGCCATAGATGTGCACAACCACTATGGGGTGCTACATTCACACATTGCACCCTTGCATCCTCAGTGGCATCCACAGTAACAATTGGCATCTCAACAGTAAAAAGCCTGTCCTTTCATTCCACAGTATACAGCTCTTTGCCGTCCCTGGAAAAAGAACACATGTTATTTGCAAAAGATACACAGAAGCCATCAGCAACTAGAGCAGATACACTTAACAGGCAATTTGCTATCTCTGGTACAACATAGGCCTGAACCTCATGATTGAGAAAGGAACACTAAAGCATTCCAGTCTTTGTCAGCGGCCATCTACTCCCATCAGCTAGGGAAACAAAACGACCAGTTTTGCGTGGCTCCAGTGTCAACAACGAGAGACAAAACAGCTGGCTGTTGGTCTTCCTCAAGAGTTGCCATAGCGACACTGCCCTCTCTGCTCCCCCCCCCCCGACTGGGGCCTTTGCAAGTGTCCCTCACGGTTGCCATAGAAGCAGCCAGGTGGAAAAATGACAACTTGTCCTTGTTATCTCCACATCCTGTGCCATTAGAAGCTTTCCCACGTCTCTGCTGCTGAGAAGCTGAGCTTATCTGTCTCAGCTCCTTTTTCACCAGCGACCTCAGAACTGCCTTTTTCCCGGCAGGAGATCCAGCTGGCAGCCGTCTCTTTGCACTCCCTTCTCATCACTTAGCAACCAAAACGTCTTCGCCACGTAGTAAGATCATTGATCCCCTACTGGTGAGGCTCCCCGACCTCCCGCAAAAGCAAAAATTTGACCTTTTGCTATTAGGCAAAGATCAGATGACCTGGATGGTCTCCAGATTCTGTGTATAAATCTGTAGGCGCAGACCACCGCCCAACTCAAAGTAGTCCGGCATGAAAAGCCCCAAACTCGGGTCCATGGGTGACTCTGAGTCAACTCCCTGGGATAGTTTATTGTTCTACATTGTTTCTAAATTTATTGTTGTACATTGTTTTAATTGTCTGTATTTGCACATCAGTTTCTAATGTTGTGAGTGTCCTCTATTTCAGAGGCTTCTCCTGTTTTAACTGCGTGTTTTTATTTGTTTTTAGTTCTTATCTGTTTAAATTATCAGTTTTTATCCATCCATTATCCATGATTAATCTTGTATTTTATTCAGATGTTTCATCCTATGCTTGTTTCTTTGTCCTTATTTGCTCTAACAATTATCGGATTAAAAAAAGTCCTAACGGCTATTTTAGTTATATGTTTTGTTTTGTTTATCCTGGTCTGTGACCGTAATAAAGTTCATTCATTCATACATTCAGCATATACCGGTATTTTGTAGAATCGCAGAACTGTAGAAGGGGCCACGAGGATCATGGAGTCCAACCTCTTGCGACCCAGGAATATTTTGCCCAACATGGGTCACATGCTCTACCGACTGAGCTATCCCCATCTCTCTGCTGATATGTCATGATGTTGAAAAGAAAAGAAAGTATCGCCCAGCTAAATCTTCAGAAGGTGAGCTGTTGTGCTGATCATAGTGGAAATTTGCTTAGCTATTTCCCCGGTTGGACTTTCAAGATGAGACATGAATCCGAATCTCCTAAGGCAAAATTCACTTAAAACCCTGCCCACAAGCAGTGGGAGATTCCTCTAAACTTGATAAGGGTTGAAAGACGTTAGTGTTGGGATACTGCCAGGGAAACAAAGTCCATCATAACTCCACGTCGTCTCTGGACGTCCATTGATCTCCTGTAGACACGCAGTATCAGCAATTAGCGACATGAGCTCCAGAAATAGCTTGCCACATTCCAGAACTGATGCACGCTCTATCAGCAGATAATGAACAGCGAAAGATGCACCCCGGAGAGCATGATTTACAAGTTTATTCAGCGTCGATCAGAACAAAGAAAAACATGACTGCCTGCTTGAGAGTTCCGGCAGAGAGAGAGAGAAACGAAAGCAAAGACACAACAGAAACATCCTGTGAGACAGGAAATGCGCAGGCTGTGACACAAACATCCTGCTCCCTTTTAAGGTGGAACGGAAATATCCTAACAGTTAGAAGTGCTTTTTGGTTAAAAAGTAGAGAGCAAGGGGAAGGAATCCCCAAGGCAGAACAGAGCAAGACTACGACTTCCTGTTATCAGGACACTAGATGTCTGTTGGTGCAGCTTAGAATAGCATTCCCTTTCTCGCTGCTGCAAGATGATTCAATCAGAGAATGGGGTCCAAATGAATTTCAATAGGGGCCAATGCCAGGTTCTGCACTTAGGCAGGAAGAAACAGATGCACGAATATAAGATGGGGGACACCTGGCTTGCAAGCCGTACATGTGAAAAGGATGCAGTGGTCCTGGTGGACCACAAGCTTAGCATGAGTCCACAGTGTGACGCAGCAGCAAAAAAAGCCAATGCTATTCTAGGCTACGTCAATACAAGTATAGTGTCCAGATCAAGGGAAGTAATTTGTTGTTGTTGTTTAGTCGTTTAGTTGTGTCCGACTCTTTGTGACTCCATGGACCAGAGCACGCCAGGCACTCCTGTCTTCCACTGCTCCCGCAGTTTGGTCAAACTCATGCTGGTAGCTTTGAGAACACTGAAGGAGCATCTGAACCCCCATCGTTCTACTTGGACACTGAGGTCCAGCTCCAATGGCCTTCTGGCAGTTCTCTCACTTCGAGAAGCCAAGTTACAGGGAACCAGGCAGAGGGCCTTCTTGGTAGTGGCACCCGGCCTGTGGAACGCCCTCCCACCAGATGTCAAAGAGAAAAACAACTACCAGACTTTAAAAGGACATCTGAAGGCAGCCCTGTTTAGGGAAGCTTTTAATGTTTGATGTATTAGAGTATTTTAATATTTGGTTGGAAGCTGCCCAGAGTGGCTGGGAAAACCCAGCCAGATGGGCATAGTATAAATAAAAAATTATTATTATTATTATTATTATTATTATTATGTAAAGTAGTTTGAATGTTCTAAGTCTCGCACTTCACCCACAGCCAGTCGGCACACGACGCACCCCAAGATGCCACGCCCCTCTTATGTCATGGACTGGCTGGATGCAGGCGGGTCTTGGGTACCCCCCCAGGGGAAGAAGGCTCAGAGCCCGGGGATTGGGGGTGGGACAGCCATGAGTGGTCAGAGGGCGAAGAGGGAGCAGACTGGGAAGAGGAGGTGTCAGAAGCTGAAGAAGCAACAGGGCTTAGTGAGCGGGGAGAGTCTGTGGCAGAGAGAAGTCCAGAATTAGAGGCAGAAGTGGAGGGTGGAGAGGAGGGGGGCCAAGAGGCAGAGATGAGGCAGGCTGCTGAAGCATCCAGGGGTCTCTCCCTCCTACTGTGACCCGTTCCCCTCCCCTGACCAGAAGCGTTATGAAGAGGGCGAAGCAGAAACAGATGCGTTGATGGAGATTGCTTGGGAAGGACCCAGTGGAGAGGAGGCTTAGGCACATAGCTGTGGGCTTTTCGCTTTTCTTGCAAGGAATCCTATTTGGAATAAGGGGATTTTCCTTAAAAAGGGGAAACGTTGACAGCTATGCTTAGGCAACTATGGGAAGGTGAGGACCTTCAGTCCTCAGAACCTCCTCATTGGGGCAAGACCTACTGTGGATGCTCGGGTTGAGAACGTGATCCATGCGGGATGCACCTTCACAACCCGCAGCGTTCACAACCCTCGACTGCACGTCTGTGCTTGCGCAAGTTGCGATTAAGCTGTTCTGCGCATGCGCAAAGCACGATTTAGCGCTTCTGCACATGCGCGACCGCCAAAACCCAGAAATATCCCATTCTGGTACTTCCGGGTTTCAGCGGTCCGTAACCTGAAAAAGCGCAACCTGAAGCGGCTGTAACCCGAGGTAGGACTGTATCGGGAAGATGTGCTCCCTAGGCCTGGCCTTCTGAGCTGTTTGCTTATTGGAATAAAGAGATAACATCGCGGGCACTGTGACTTATTCCTGACCTGCTCCAGGCACCCACCCTGACATCTCCTTTCCCACTCCCTGCACTCCTACCACACGTAGCCAAAGATTGCAGGTGCAACGTAGGTGACGTGGTTTGAAAGCCCAACTACATTTTCCCAGTTAATAGAACTCCTGAATTTGTTTGACGCTTGGAGGTTTAAGAATCCAACAGAGAAAGAATTTATACATTATTCAGAGCCACATAAATCGGCGGGACGAATCGACGCGATCTGGACAACAAAGGATTTATTAAATAATATTACAAAAGCAGAAATTCATCCAAGGACAATTTCAGATCACAGCGCGGTCTGGGTTAACTTTAAAGGAAAAGAAGAAAAGGTTAAAAGGTGGCAACTTAATGAGAGTATGCTAAACGATGAAAAAACTGTACAGAAGGCCAAGCAAATCTTAGAAGAATATTTTAATGTTCAACTTAAATCAAGGAGTAGATCTAGAGATGGTTTGGGAGGCGGGTGTCAGGGGTTCAGGAGCAGAGGCACAGGAAAGGGAGGAAATAGAGAGCGAGGGGGAGGAGTCCGAAGGAAATGTTAGCGATGACAGCGGTCCGAGGTCTCTGAGTCTTTCCAGCGAATCGGAAGATTCACAGAAAGGGGCCCCCATGGTCAGAGCAAGGGGGGTGCCTAGGGGGGCACCCAAGGAAGAAGGGGCCAGAGGGGACTCAGAGAGCAGCAGTCGGAAATCAGGACCAGCGTCCACACCAGAGTGCAGTAGGGGGGAGGAGTCCCAGGCATCAGGATCAGGCGGCGCACTGCCAGCGGGAGGACATGAGTCAGGATTGGCCACGCCTCCATCGGGGAGCGAGGAAACGGTCGAGAGGAAGGTTGAAGGCTGGGCGCGCGCGCCAAGTTCAAATGTACAGGAGGGCGGCACAGTTGGCAGCCCGGATACGGAGCCAGGTCCCAAAGCCCACCGAAAAGAGCGGGAGGAGTCAGGGGGGTCAACGTCAGCGTCAGAAGAATCCAGGAAGGAAGGGACCCCGGGGGGTAGCAGAACCCAGAGGAGAAAGGAGAGACGGAAGAGGTGGAGTAAGGCTAGGATCTTAAACTGGTGTACAGGGGGCGGAGATTCAGATGGAGCTTCGCCGATCTAACCCTAGACGTAGAGCTGGGGCGCTGCGGATTGAAAATGGAAACTGTACTTCAATAAAGACTTTTGCACATTACTACCGGCTAGCGTTGGTCCTCTGTGAGCTGGGACCTGGAGCCAGCTCTGACAGCGGGTAAAGCTGTCATAAGAGGCTTTTTTATCCAACAAAATGCATTCCAAAGGAAAATAAAGGAGAAGAAGAAAATGGAGATATGGGAGGAAATTAGAAAAAAGGAAAGGATCCTTTTCCAAAAACCAGACGATGAACTAATTAAGCAAAGTATAAAAATTTTACAGACGCAATTCTCCATGATAATAAATGAAGAGATAGAATGGAAGATAAAATGGTTGAGACATAGAAACTTTGAGTTTGCAAATAAACCTGGCAAACTTTTGGCCTGGCAATTAAAGAAGAAAAAGGAAGATAGAATTATCAATAAAATTAAAATTGAAGACAAATGGATTCAAGAACCGAAGGAAATTAGTAAAAACTTTGCTAGTTTTTTTGGAAAACTATATAAAGAAGGTCCAGAGACTCTAGAAAATATAATTGATTATCTGGGCAAAAATAAACTACCAATAATACCTAAGGAAAAAACTGAAATCTTGAACTCACCAATAACAGCTATGGAGGTGCAACAAGCTATACAGAGATCAAAATTAGGAAAGACACCGGGCCCAGATGGTCTCCCAGCTAATTACTATAAAAAGTTAGAACAAGCATTATTTCTTCCCATGAAAGACCTAATGAATAATATTTTGGCAAATGGAAAGCTACCGAAAACCTGGAAGGATAGCTTTATTACTCTTATCCACAAACAGGGAACAGATGCCTCAAACATGGCCAATTACAGACCCATTGCACTGTTAAATAACGATTACAAGATATTCGCAGACATTCTTGCAAATAGATTAAAAATGGTGCTGAAAGAGATAATTCATAAAGATCAAACTGGATTTCTTCCCGGACGATTTATGCAATCCAATATTAGATGTGTGATTAATGTATTAGAATATTTGGATATTAAAATTGACAAACCAGCAGCTATTATGCTGGTGGACGCTGAAAAAGCTTTTGATAATGTGTCCTGGACTGGGAGAAAACATTTGTAAAGGAATAAATGCCATCTATACAGAACAATATGCAAAACTGATCATCAACGGAAGAATTACTGAGGAGTGCAAAATAAACAAGGGAACCAGACAGGGCTGCCCACTGTCACCACTGATATTTATCTTGGTGATGGAAGTCTTGATCAATCAAATAAGAAAGGATCAGCTTGTTAAAGGCATCACTCTGGGAAACAAAACATATAAAATTAAAGCTTTTGCGGACGATTTACTCGTTATGACTGAAAACCCTAAAGAAAGTCTAAAAAGAGTGCTGGAATTGATTAAAGAATTTGGAGAAGTGGCAGGCTTTAAGCTGAATATAACAAAAACAAAAATGCTTGTTAAAAATGTAACCACAGAAGAAAAGGACGATTTAGAAAAAATATTGGGCCTGAAAATCTCCTCAAAAGCGAAATACCTGGGTATTTGGATCACCCCCAAGAACATAAATTTATTTCAGGATAATTACACCAAAACTTGGTTGGAGATTAGAAAAAACTTTGTAACCTGGAGTAAACTAAAATTAACATTTCTGGGTAGGATTTCCATTACAAAGATGAATGTGCTTCCAAAATTAATCTTTTTATTTCAAATGATTCCAATACTGGGCGAAGCAGGTTGTCTCAAGATATGGCAAAGAGAAATTTCCAAATTCCTGTGGGAAGGGAAGAAACCTAGGATTAAACACCTGATCTTAATAGACATAAAAGAGAGGAGGCTTTTCCCTA